>NC_085014.1:2637117-2692117 GCF_963854185.1 Sardina pilchardus
TATTTTTGCTACAACTAAGTTTCTGAACGTGTGTTATTTCAGGTTATTTCCCATTCACTTTTCGCTTACTGTGCTAATATCAGCTAGCAAGCTAGCTAGGTTAACGAGCAAAAAGTTATTTATTCCGTGCCCAATAGTGTTTCGTTGGCCTCACACACAAGCAATGGCAATAAAATAATACACACTATATAATTATAATTATATTTTCTTGTTGCATAATCAGAGAAGTCCGAAAACTAGTGGCAATTAGTTCCGCGAATCCTGCATGATATCTACTCGGCTCGGCTGACTCTGAAGCCTGCAGTTATGGGCAATGTATCAGAATTCACGCATGCGCAGAACGTACAATTGGCGTCGGGGTCGCTTCGGTGTGTTCACTGGCACTTTTTTGACCGACCAGGGGAGACGAGAGCCCGACTGATAGTCCGACTGCTTTTCTGCCGATGGTCGGCCGGTCGGGTTGGTGTGTTCAGGCCTTTAGAGGTAACTGCTAACTACTGCTACCCTTTAGAGGTAACTGCTAACTACTGCTACCCTTTAGAGGTAACTGCTAACTACTGCTACCCTTTAGAGGTAACTGCTAACTATTGCTACCCTTTAGAGGTAACTGCTAACTACTGCTACCCTTTAGAGGTAACTGCTAACTACTGCTACCCTTTAGAGGTAACTGCTAATTACTGCTACCCTTTAGAGGTAACTGCTAACTATTGCTACCCTTTAGAGGTAACTGCTAACTACTGCTACCCTTTAGAGGTAACTGCTAACTGTTAAGCCACAATGACCCCCGCAGAAGCCCTCTATGCCAAACCCCCTTAACCCACTCTATGACACCTCATCAATCAGGCCAATCCACACACACACACACACACACACACACACCCACACACACCGGGTCCCGGAGAACACTGCAGTTATGCAACCTCTACAGGGACTCAGGGACTCTTACGGAGGAGGATGCAATAAAACCCTGCCAGTGTGTGTGTGTGTGTTTTAATAAATGAGCTGAGTAGTTTGTGAATCGAGTACTGGAGCGTGCGCTGATGCTCAGTGGTGGACACGTCGTCACCTTTAGTCCACTAAGCCGAGGATGACCAGCACACACGAGGGCGCGCGTGGAGGCACAGGCGTGTGGAGGTAGTAGGGCTCATGTCCACCAATCACGTGTGCAGGAATAAGGGCCTGTGTCCACCAATCACGTGTGCAGGAATAAGGGCCTGTGTCCACCAATCACGTGTGCAGGAATAAGGGCCTGTGTCCACCAATCACGTGTGCAGGAATAAGGGCCTGTGTCCACCAATCAGGTGTGGAGGAATAAGGGCCCGTGTCCACCAAGCATGTTGTTTACGCTGACAGAGCCGTCATCCTCCTTTTCTCAGCGCTACGGCCGAGTGGTTATTGTTGCTATGCAACCAAAACCGTCTGCCTGTACATCTTTTTGGAACGTTGTCTAATGCTAGCTAGCTAGCTAACGAGCTAACTGAAATGCCAGCAATCGTTCGGGACTCATTACACTAAAATATGACTTCAACAGACAAAAGGAGCTCATTTGGAATAGGTCATCCATCTCTTTCCTAGAGCCTAGAGCCTAGAGCCTTGAGGGAAGTGGACATCCCCAAACTTCCCAAGTTGGGAGCATGGAATTGTCCAACATCTCTTGCTTAATGCTGAAGCATTCAGAGCTCCTTTCACTGGAACAAAGGGACCAAACCTAACTCCGGGATGGCCCCTTCCTGTTCCAACATGACTGTGCAAGTGCACATAGCAAGGTCCAACCTGACTGGCCCGCACAGAGTTGTGACGTCAACCCAATAGAACACCTTTGAGATGAATTAGAGTGCATACTGGGAGCTAGTCGCCTCGTCCAATATTGGTGTGTGACCTCACAAATGCGCTTTTGAAAGAATGGTAAAAAAAATCCCAGGAACACACTCCTAAACCTTGTGGAGAGTCTTCACAGAGGAGTTTAAGCTGTTGTAGCTGTAAAGGGTGGTCAGACGTCATATTAAACCCCATGCATAAAGGATGGGATGTGACTGAAGTTCATATGTGAGTCAAGCCAGGTGAGCGAATACTTTTGGCAATATAGTGTGTATATATAAAACATAGGGAAGGAGAGTATCCAAAAGTCTATCTATCTATCATCTATCCATCCATCTACTGTATCCATCTATCTACAGTATCTATCATCTATCTATCTATCCATCTATCTATCTATCTACAGTATCTATCCATCTATCTATCTACAGTATCTATCACTATCTGTCCAGCTCTCCATCTAAAAGGCTGTTTTTTTGCAAGGAATAGAATAGAATAGAATAGAACAGAATACTTTTTTGATCCCGTGAGGTAAATCCAATCTCTGCATTTAACCGAATTAGTGAACACACACAGCACGCAGTGAACACAAAGTGAGGTGAATCACACACTGACCCAGAGCAGTGAGCTGCCTGCCCAAGCAGCGGCGCTCAGGGAGCAGTGAGGGGTTAGGTGCCTTGCTCAACAGCAAGGATTGGTCAGGGATCCGTCAGGTTACAAGCTCGAAGCCCTAACCAGTAGGCCACGGCTGCTGGGTGGGATGCTGAGATCACAACAATATGATCAGTAGCCAGAATCCAACACGACCAACAACCACCACACACACACACACACACACACACACAAGTGGTAGTCATACTGAAATAACACATACAAACTCACATCATACCAGAGCAAACCAGTTCAAGTGGTTGTCATATTGAGCTAACACACACACACATTCTGGAGTCTGAGCGACAGTCACACTACAGTGTGTGTGTGTGTGTGTGTGTGTGTATGTGTGTGTGCATGTGTGCGTGCGTATGAGTATGTATGTGTGTGTGTGTGTGTGTGTGTGTGTGTGTGTGTGCGTGACAGCCTTATGGGTGGGGATAAGTTTCTGCAGATGTGCACTCCCCTGATATTTTGCAGCGGTAGCAGTCTCTCTCTCTCCCTCTCCCAATCCCCCTGCAGCCTTAGTGGGGTGTGTGTGTGTGTGTGTGTGTGTGTGTCAATGCATCATATTACATTGTATAATTATATGGTGTATGTTGCTTTGTGAATACCTGTATGCAGGTGTGTGTAAGTCTGTGTGAGCATATGCGACTGTGTAGTAGAGAGTGAGAAAATGCATGTGTGTGTGTGTGTGTGTGTGTGAGTGAGAGAGAGAGAGAGAGAGTTTGTATGAGTGTGTGTGTGTGTGTGTGTTTAGGGATCGAGGGCCACTGCTGATTCAGTGTAGCTGCCACTGTCCTCCCCACTCAACAGGGGGAGTTTGCGTAAGAAGGGGTAACACCCCCTGCACACACACACACACACACACACACATACACACACCAAACGGGTTTTCCTGATGTGACTCTGGATCTCATCCTGCTCACCCCCCTGGCTGCCAACTCTGATTGGGAAAGTAGCATCCCCCCCCCACACACACACACTCTTTCTCTCGCACACACAAATAAACACACACACACACACACGTCATGTCAGGGTCAAAGTGAGTGAGGTGAGTCAAGTTTGACTGGTCAGCAGAATTTTGTGTGCCTTTGTGAGTTAACTGCAGCCTAAATCGGAGACTCCACAGATGTGTGTGTTTGTGTGTATGTACTAAATAGAGTCTGTTTGTGTGTGTGTGTGTGTGTGTGTGTGTGTGTATGCACGAAATAGAGTTAGAATCTGTGTGTGTGTTTATGCACAAAATAGAGTTAGAATCTGTGTCTGTTTGTGTGTATGCTATGCACTAAATATATTTTGCGTCTCTCTGTGTGTGTGTGTGTGTGTGTGTATGCACTAAATATAGTTTGTGTCTCTGTGTGTGTGTGTGTGTGTGTGTGTGTATGTGTGTGTGTGTGTGTGTATGCACTAAATAAAGTTTGTGTGTGAGTACACAGAATATGCATTCAACATTGCACACAGCTCATCAGATCAGTGTGAGTGTGTGTGTGTGTGTGTGTGTGTGTGTGTGTGTGTGTGTGTGTGTGTGTGTGTGTGTCTGGGTGCTGTGTGTGTTGAATGATTGCCATATGATACAGGTCATTCACTTCATCAGGCCCAGAGATGCTGTTGCTAGGCAGACGTCATGGCAACTAGTGGCCCAAGTAAACAGAGGAGATCAGGGACAAAGTCCTCAGCTGGGACCGACCAATCAAAACCACACACCAGAACTTCACTCTGAAGGCCACACTTGAAACATAGTCTACATAGTCTACATGATGAGGACTAGTCCTAACACACACTGTAGTCTACATGACATGATGAGGACTAGTCCTAACACACACTGTAGTCTACATGACATGATGAGGACTAGTCTTAACACACACTGTAGTCTACATGACATGATGAGGACTAGTCCTAACACACACTGTAGTCTACACGATGAGGACTAGTCCTAACACACACTGTAGTCTACATGACATGATGAGGACTAGTCTTAACACACACTGTAGTCTACATGACATGATGAGGACTAGTCCTAACACACACTGTAGTCTACATGACATGATGAGGACTAGTCCTGACACACACTGTAGTCTACATGACATGATGATGACTAGTCCTAACACACACTGTAGTCTACATGACATGATGAGGACTCGTCCTAACACACACTGTAGTCTACATGACATGATGAGGACTAGTCCTAACACATACTGTAGTCTACATGACATGATGAGGACTAGTCCTAACACACACTGTAGTCTACATGATGAGGACTAGTACTAACACACACTGTAGTCTACATGATGAGGACTAGTCCTAACATTAGTGTGTGTGCATCATAAAGTCTACTCCTAACATTAGTGTGTGTGTGCATCATAAAGCCTACAGTATGGTGAGCAGTAAGGGCCAGGCTGTACTATCGCCACATTAGTGTGTGTGCATCATGAAGTCTACTCCCAGAGCTACAGTATGGTGAGTGAGCAGTGAGGACCAGGCTGTGCTATCGCCCCATTAGTGGCCCATATCTTACAGCACTGAAGTCTACAGTATGATGAGCAGTAAGGGCCAGGCTGTGCTATCGCCCCATTAGTGGCCCATATCTTACAGCACTGAAGTCTACAGTATGGTGAGCAGTAAGGACCAGGCTGTGCTATCGCCCCATTAGTGGCCCATATCTTACAGCACTGAAGCCAGCGCACTGGGTACCACATGGAGTAATTACAAAGATGAGTCAGCACACACAGATTGGTGTTCTAAAGGCCTGTGTGTGTGTGTGTGTGTGTGTGTGTGTGGCTGATAGCTGATATGGTGTGTTGATTTATTTATGCTATCTGGTTGTATTATAACCCATGTAGGGCAGAGGTCAGTGTGTGTGAGAGAGAGAAAGCGGATATGGTGTGACTGTCTAACAAAGAGCGCTTCTGACGGATCATTGCGTCCATATCTGGGTTAAAGGTGCACTAGGATACAGAGACTATTACAGAGATTACTGACTGCAGATGCTCACCACACACAGAGAGAGAGACTGACGCACACACACACACACAGACGCATACACACCTGATGTGTGAGTGCTAGAGGCTCTGTGAGGTCATGACTGCACCTGAACTCTGTTGATTCCCCTCTCCATCTCTTCTCTCTATCTGCCCTCTCTCTCTCTCCATCTTTTCTCTCTATCTGCCCTCTCTCTCCATCTCTTCTCTCTATCTGCCCTCTCTCTCCATCTCTTCTCTCTATCTGCCCTCTCTCTCTCTCATCATCATCATTTTTAATTAGGCCATCAGAAGACATCTACTTACAAAGGCTTGGGAAACCACTGGGCCCTAGTACACACACACACACACACACACACACACACACACACACACACACACACACACACACACACACACACCAACCCTGCACAACTGCATTAGTCTGTTACCTGTCCACTGGTTTAGTGTGTTACCTATCCACTGGTTTAATCTGTTACCTGTCCACCTACCTGTGTGTGTGTGTGTGTGTGTCTGTAACGTGTTTCTAAGAGATGCGTACAGCAGTGGTGTGTGTGTGTGTGTGTGTGTGTGTTGGAATTTAAGTCATGACTGATGACATCACAAGTAATGACATCACTGCTCACATGATTCCACCTGTCTCAGACTTTGGAGCCTCAGCACAGCACCCAGCAGTGACGGAAGACATCAAACACACACACACCAATTTAGAGAGACACACACACGCACAAAATATAGTACAGTACATGCATAGACACACACACACAAACACACTCTCTCTCTCTTTCTCACACACACACCATTCCCAAATCAAAAAACACATTCACTGAGGCATACACAGCTGCCATCCAAAGGCACCCACTACACATACAGTGATTTCTCACTTATAAAGACACACTCCTCACACACAGACCCTGACAGCAAAGGCTGGGGAAACAGTGTAAGCATGCAAGAGGCTGCACACACACACACACACACACACACACACATGTGAAATGCAATATGCAATACGATTCTCTTACTTTTTCGCACGCACACACACATAATTTCATCATATTTCATCACCCCTCTCTTTCTCTGTGCCTCAGTGTCAGACATGGTACGCAGGCGACACCATCTGGCCATGATGGGAACTGCAGCTGTGCCTCAATTTCAGATGCAGTACGTTGGCGACATCATCTGGTCATGATGGGAACTGCAGCTGTGCCTCAATTTCAGATGCAGTACGTTGGCGACACCATCTGGTCATGATGGGAACTGCAGCTGCAGGCGACACCATTTGGTCATGATGGGAACTGCACCTGTGTTTTAAATCCTGACACTGGATAAATAGATAGATACTTTGTTTGTCATTCACATAACATGATAACATGAGGAGAAATAAGAACTCAGGTACTGGTGCTAACCAACTACGACGAAGGGTGGGTGAGTGAGTGAGTGAATGAATGAATTAATGAATGAATTAAAGGGATAATCCGGAGTGAAATGCACTTTAGATAAATTTTTCGGACTATTGGGAGTACATACGTTGAGTTGACACCAAAATTATGTCATTCGGATGTATTTTGAGAAAGTTCGAGTTCACCGTTTTTAGCCAAAACTCGTTAGCCTGGAAGTGACCGGGGCAAGTCCTTTCGCCGCTACAAAACGCTATTTTTATACCTCTTCTACTGTTCCAACCAACACTACACTTACGTGGTAGTGAGTAGAGGGTCCCTAAAGCCAAACCGAAGTATCCCCACGTCTTTATGTGGTCGGATAGAGAGTCCAGAATGAATTTAATCGAGTCAGTACCTTTCCGGAAATGTTATTAAAATGTGCATTTCACTCCGGATTATCCCTTTAATGAATGAAAGTCATAACAAGTAATCCGAATTGAAATTCATGAGGTTCACTTCTTTCTTTGTCGACATCACTTACTGGCATTAACCTTAACCCTCTAACCGCCCAGGTTTTTTGGGATTTTTGCATAAAAATTTCAAAGTGGTCAGAGATAAAGTCCTACTGTAAATGTGAAAATCATTAAGTATGAACTAAAGTTCATGAAGGGAGTAAATGTACTCATATAATTTGCATATTATGACGTCACAGAATGGCAATAGCGTAAAATTATGCATATTTCAGTAAATACTGGTTGTTGAACACATTTGAGGAGTTTTACTATTTTAGTAATTTCTCCGACATAACAAACAAACAGGACCACAGCCACATGTAAACCAACAATAGTAAACTATTAGTATTACCACAATCCCTGTGTTACTATATAATAAAGTAGCCTGGTCAAATCAGTTCCTATCGTGGATGACTTTGTAGTTCTTCAGAGCCCTATTTTTACTAGCCCTGCTGTCTGTACCATGTCAATTACAGACACTATCATCATGATTATCACTGGCACCAAGCACACCATGCTTATTTGAACCCTTTGGTTAACATTGCTGCAGGTAAACACAGACGCATACACGCACAGACCCCCCTTTGCCATCGCCTGGGAGCACATCGGCCCTGAGGGCTTCCTGGAGCGTTGGGAGCTCCCCGATGCTGCTGGTGGTTATAGAGCGTGGGTGTGGGCACCACTCCTGCTGCTGGTGGTTATAGAGCGTGGGCACCACTCCTACTGCAGCTCCCCGATGCAATGGGCAGCCCTGAGTCAGAGTCAGAGACGGAATAGGACAGTGGCGACGCAGACACAACCGCCACAAGACCTGGGGGGTATTTCACAAAACCAAGATAGGGGATTTAGACAGGCTTACTGGGTTATCCTGGATGAACATAGCCTTGACTTGGTTTCACAGAAGAGATCACATATAAGTTACCATGGGAATTTATACTTGGAAGCTAGCCTGCTCCCGACCAGGCTAACAGCCAAGCTAAGTTAATTCTAATGGTAATTACATTATCTGATTGGTTCTGCTAGCTGTCATTCAAATCACACCTCCATGCGATTTTTTCAAAGAGCTGTATTCCATTTATATATTATTTGCTACTTGCATTTACTCGCAAAACACAGCAGAATGTCTGCCTAATACCATATGGATGTCATTTAAATTATGGTGGCCTTATAATTAATAACATACTCGTTGTTTGCTTCCTTTTTGACGGACGTTTGATGAATAGCCTACTGTAGTAGTTGATTGGAAGTGGAGGGGACATTTTTCAAAGGTGTTTTCAACTAATTCGGCTTTTAAGACAAATTAAGATATATATAGTCATACTGTGTGCATCTTTGCGGTGGCAAAGCGCTTTCTTGATGACGTTGCGTGCCGAGACAAGGAAGCTCTCACACGTGGGTGCTTGGTCTGCCACACCTACTCCCGCTATGTAACAGAAATAATCATGATTCCAATCCAAACAAGTACAACTTTACATCGTTGTTATGGTGCATTCCAGACAGCATTTAAACTAGTGGGATGTGGGATTTATCCTGTCAAGCCTGTCAAAGTGGGAGTTTCTACTTGCGAACTTGTATGAGCTCAACCTGCCCCGACCTCAACAAAATGAAGTGAATTCATGTTAACTAAATGTCATGAATTATCATGAGTTAATTCATTAACTCATGCATTAATTATACATGAAAATCTCATTAATAAACATGAATTAATAGTATGTCATTAATGACATCAGGTATGGACAACAAATTCATCTTGAGCATTAGGTACAGTGGGTAAATCATTATGAATAATGATCAATTACACATGATCATGGTGATTTCTAGGTTTTTGAAATGTGCTCCAAAAACGGGCGGACGCAGCTGGTACGAGCCCCTCTTCGGAAATGGCCGACCCGGGGAGTATCAGGCTGTTTGTCTATGAAATGTCAACTAACTCGAATGGGATGGTGGATGGCACGTCGCCCACTGTAAAAAGGTGCCCAGCTGCAGTGTCGGGACCCGCACCGACGGCGGTTTGGCAAGGGTCCACGACTAACATGATGTCAACCCCGGCTTCCGGGGTTGACGGAGGTGCCTCGCTTTTGGGCACCCCAGGTGGAGGGAGCACACCTGCCAGGCAGAGTGAGAGGGCGGACGTTAGGCCTAGTCAGCCGTCAGTCTGCTCAATCACGATGCCATATTACCCACAGGACTGTGTGATTTGTGGGAAGAGTGCAGAGGACTCACGGCGGTCCAGCGCTTGAGTTCTTCTGTATGAAGTGCCACGGCAAGTGGCGGACGAATATCCTATACTGCGCTCATTTGAGTAGTTGTTGCGGTGGAACTCCACAGCGGCGACGAAGGAGCGCACAATCCGTCCGCCGCGTGAGGCCCGTCACTCCCAAGAGTAAAGGCCCCAAGCCTGCTCTGAGGCGTCGAACGCCAACCAGTCCCACTTGGACCGAGGCAGAAATGGGGGTCCTGGAGGGCGCTATGACTAAGAACGCGGGTAAGCTCCCCAATATCCGCGGACTGGTCGCTGCGCTCCCCGGGAAGATGGAAAGGGATATTCAGGTGATGAGGATACACCTGAAATACCCAAGAGAGGGGAGAGGACCAAGACGTCTTACTTGCAGGCGTGACCCTGGCCTTCAGAGGCTCACGGAGCCTGCTCTTCCTGCGCCACCAGTCAGCGGTATAAAGCGACGTCTGAAGCGGTCGGCCAGGAGAGTTGCGATGAAGTTGGGGTGGGATTCATGCCCCATAGCGAAGGCGCTGGGTCTGGCGAGTAGGGGTAGTCCTAGGGCGAAGCAAGCGATCGATGAAGCGACTGCTGATGCGTTGCAGCAAATGTGCCGTGGTAAAAGACCTGTTGCCTTGCGAAATCAACCCGGTGAGACACCTGTAACCCCGGGGCCTGTCAGGAAAATGTCGAAGTCGGCTGAGAGGTGTGTATACGTGCATAAGCTCCGCCTGCTCATGCAGAACAACCCCTCCCGACTGGTGACACTTTTGCTGGACGGACGGGACGCTGCTGACTGCCAGATCCCGCTTCTGGACCTCGAAAGAGTGTTCGGAGAGAGGTGGGCTAAGGTGGACGGCGCGTACCGAGGCCTCGGTCAGTTCAAGTCTACTGGGGGCGCAGACAGCAGTGTCTTTGCTACTCTATTTGCTCCGCAGGAAGTACTGTCGCACCTCAAAGCTATCAGAAAGGCAAGCGCAGCAGGGCCTGATATGCTGAAGAGGGAAGACCTCCTGGAGTGGGATCCAGGAGGCACTAAGCTTTGCGCCTTGTTCAACTCCTGGTTGACAGCCGGGTACGTCCCCGACAGTGTCAAACCTGCGAGAACGATACTCCTCCCGAAAGTGACGGACCCTGCTGCGTTATCGGACCCGGGGAACTGGAGACCTATCACGATAGGCTCCGTTTTGCTCCGACTCTACTCCCGCATCCTCCACGGGAGGCTCATAGAGGCATGTCTGATAAATGAAAGACGGAGGGGTTTTATAAGAGCTCCCGGGTATTCACAGAACTTGCACATTCTCCAGAGCCTGGTAACAGTCTGTAACCAAGAGAGAAAACCACTGGCAGTGGTGCTAATAGATATAGCTAAGGCATTCGACACGGTGGAGCAGGGCCACGTGTTCGAAGTGCTGGTTCAGAGAGGGCTGGACCAGCACATAGTGGGTGTCCTGCAGCAGGCGTATGCAGGGACCACTACATGCCTTATTTCTAGGGGACAGACCTCAGAGCCTATAGCCACGACTAGGGGCGTCAGACAGGGGGACCCTTTCACCTCTGCTCTTCAACTTGGCTATGGACCCCCTGATTTGCAAGCTGGGCGAGATGGGTAAGGGGGTTCGTATTGCTGGTGTTGATCTGACAACGCTGGCGTTTGCGGATGACCTGGTGCTTGTCAGTGACTCCTGGGAGAACATGGTGCATAACCTACAGATCCTCGAGGCCTTTTGTCGGCTCTGCGGCCTTCGGGTGAATGCCGGGAAGTGTCAGGGATTTCTGATGACCCCCACGACGCGCAAGTCGTCAATGGCAGTTAATGCCTGCGAGACTTGGAAGATTGACAGTGAAGAGATACAGATGGTACCGCTGAATGGGGCAGCTAAGTACCTGGGGGTCAGACTGGGTCCCTGCCGAGGCATTTCAAGGCCGGATCTCGAATGTGAGGTCCGGGAGTGGGTACGAAAGGTGGGGAAAACACCGATCGACCCCTCCCAGAAGGTATGGTTGCTAAGACAGTTTATTCTGCCGCGATTTACCTACAGAGCCGATCATTGTGGCCTCGGAAAAGTAGCGTTGGCTGCCGTGGATCAACTGGTCAGGGTCAACGTGCGGACGTGGCTGGGATTGCCACAGTCGTCCTGCAATGAGCTTCTTTACACGAGATGTAGAGACGGGGGATTGGGACTCCCCCGCCTGGAGGCTGTCATTCCGATGATCCAATCACAGAGGATTTTTAGACTATTACACTCGGATGACGCCATTACCAGAGCCATGGCTTGGGAGCACATTGGTCGTGAGGGCTTCCTGGAGCGTTGGGAGGCTGCTGGCGGTTATCGGGTGTGGGCACCACTCCTGCGGCAGTCACCCGATGTGGAGGGGAGTTCTGAGTCAGAGCTAGACACGGATTCTGAGAGTGACGATGCAGTAACTACCGTCACAAGGACTAGGGACGCCAGGTCCGGCTGGTTCAACCCCCGTGACTGGAGGGAGGACGAGTTTAGGAACTGGACAGTAAAGCAGGTTCAAGGTGTTGGAATTTCCGGCTTCAAGGGTTCACGGGAGTCGAATGCCTGGCTGCAGACCATGCAGAAGCGATCGAAATGGTTTGCAGAAGCTGTCCAGCTTCGCTCTAATGTTTACCCTACTCGTGAGTTCTTCGCGAGGGGGCTGGAGAAAGGAAACGCCACCTGCAGGCTATGTGATGCGAGACTCGAGTCCAGCTCCCACATCCTCGGCTTGTGCCCCGCAGTGCGAGCCGAGCGTATTGCCCGACACGACTGGTTGCGAGACCAACTTGCACAGCTGGGTACGGGGCGTGGCTGGCAAGTACACAGGGAGAAGGCCTTTGCTCTGCCCTCAGGGCGAATGCTGAGGCCTGATCTTGTGTTCCGAAAGGATGGAGTAGCACTAATTGTGGATGTGACCGTCAGGTACGAGTGGAAAGAGGGTACTCTGGAAGAAGCCCGCAGGACCAAGGTGAAGAAGTACAAACGTGTCTTTTTATTTATTTATTTTTTCTTAATGTTGAAGGAGCACTTCACCGTTTGTACTGTATTTTAATAGGGAAAACATGGAGGTGTTTGGTCGTTTCTAAATTCATCTCTGTATGGATCCTAATGAATGCATTGGGCTAGCTAAGTGCTATCAAAGTTGCGCCGCGCGCCAGAGCAAGTGAGTGCACGCATTGAAACATGAGAGGTATGTATCAACTTGTCTTAATTAAGCTAATAACATAAATTAGTTTAATATGAAAAAACGGTGAAGTGTTCCTTTAAATGCTCCAACATGGGTGCCTAACGTTTCGGTTCGATTTCGATTATAGCAATTGTCGATTCGATTCGGGTATTGGTGCCACGATTCTTCGATTATTGCTATTTTAATACATTTTTCCATATAAGATTGATTTTGTCGTCATTTGTAGCTACATTTGTAAATAACTACCCTATCAATTATAACTCGGTTCCTCTATATCTACACTCAATAAGTAAATAACAAGGTTTTTTGAACATTTGATTTGTATTTAAAATAAAATATTTTATTTTATGACTGTTATGTAAACATTTGCACTCTGACCTACTTAACTTTGACCAGAGAAAGCTCCACTTGCACGAGAGTCCCCTTTATTGGCGGAAAACACTGAAAACAGTCAAGCCCTGGATTTAATAATTCAAGTGAACAAGATCTGTACTTCCATCAAATGTATTGAATGGAAAAATGAAAAATGAACGAAAGCTGCCATATTCCAAGGTAACAAATTGCATTCTTCTGAATCAAAGTGCATAACTCAACTGAACTTACTCAGTCTGGAGCTTCAGTACAGAGAGTGTTTTCGGTGCTCCATGGTGCGCACCACTAACCGAAACCCCCTGTTATTAACTACTGAATACGGGCGTAAATCCGTTGCAATGAATGTAGCTATTGCTTTTGTAATGGTCTTCCCCTTCTGCGCGTTCTTGGGAAGTTTGAAGGTCCTCTGTGTGGCGGCACACGGGTGCAGTCAGACATTCATTAATCGATGCCAAATCGACATGTGCCGCATCGTGATGCATCGCCACATCGATGAATTGCACCCACCCCTAGTTTCTGCATTGACCTCACAGGGGTGCCCACTGATACCCATGACCCTGACCCATGCCTAAGGGTTGAGAGATTCATGCGTGGCAAATTCCTGGATATCTTAAGAGCAAATAATGGATAGGTTCCTGGAGAAAAATTATTTATCATGGAAATGTTGGATGAGGCCATTAGTGGGGTAGACAATGCCCATCTCCGCATTGTCAAGACCATGCGCAAATTTGGCTGCAAAAGTCGTGAATCTGTGGAGGTGGAGGAATTATGTAAACCCCACTTAGTCAAGTCCATGACACCTCATGCAGCTGTGAATTGAAAATCTGTAGAAGAATTTGAAGAAAATGGTGCATCCCAATGCTCCAACCTGCAAAACTGATCTGGCAACTGGAATCAGAGAAAGTTGGAGCCAGATTGATGAAGAATACTGTTTGTCACTCATTAAAGAGACCCTATGCAACATTTCATAGTCATAAAATCGCTTAGAAATCGTTGTTTTGCTTGACTTACCAGTTTTATCGAAAACAGTCACATTTCCTCCCGCCCCTAGTGTCCCTCTCCGCTATTACAACCTTGCAACTTTCTGATAAACGATCGTTTGCTGTTTACATCTGGAAGTCAGAGATGCGAAAGGAACAAGCACGCTTGCAATTTATATATTTATATATAGCCTATATATGTATAAATATACACGCTAAAGCTGTCGGGGAAGCTCTGCAGAGAAATATGCAAGCATAAAACGAGCGAAAACGAAACCGAAACCACAGATGAAATCGCCAATCCTGCATTATTCCTCTTTAAGTCCATGCCTCAGAGACTGTAAGCTGTTACAAAAGCCAGAGGTGGTGCAACAAAGTACTAGTGGTGCGTTGAAGTGTTCTTTTGTCAATTTGTTTTTCATGATTCCATAATGTTTTCCTTGGAATTGAGTGATTCCATATTTTTTTCCCCTCTGGTTGGTCTAAAACAAGCAACTGTTACTGATTAATACATTTTTTTCTTGATTTCCTTTAATGTTTCCTAAAGCCAGACAGTTGCCATTTGAAATGAACTTAGTTTTGTGTCATGTCTGTGATCTGGCTTTTTTCTAAAAAATTAAACAACTGGATTAACATCCTCCAAGACTGGTGATTCCATAATTTATGCAGGGGTTGTACTATTACCGGGGTTAATATTGACAAAAATCGTGTTTCTCGACAAAAGTAAAATTTCGTCTGATTTTGTATTGGAGATATTGCTCTCCGCGCATACTCCAGTTTGAGACATGCCATGGCATGTTGGTCCAAAATACTATTAAAATGCTGACGTTGTCTTGCACTTCTAGTCCGACACTACGTCACCGGGTCGTTACAAATTAGGACTGAAACACCCCAACACCTGCTACCCTGATTAGCCTACCTGTGATAATCTATTGTCTGCAGCACTCATTCCCAGATTGACATGAAATCACCATGGTTGATTGGTTGCAGCAGTGCTGCACTCCCTCTCCAAATTTCAGAACGTCTCGCCCAGTTTGAAAGCCTTTTTCAGAAATGTGAAGTGGTTGGAGTTATGGGGTGAAGTAACTCTTTAAGTCTGAATATTTGTTGGACCAAACCAGGTAATCAATATACTTGCTTGAGACACACACTATTTCAAACATATTATATAAAATAGGGTAGATAGTCTTTAATTTGTAAAATTGTGTTTAAACGTTTTAACATGCAATTGTTGTGCTAGTGTGTTTAAAGGGATAATCCGGAGTGAAATGCACTTTAGATCAATTTTTCGGACTATTGGGAGTACATACGTTGAGTTGACACCAAAATCATGTCATTCGGATGTATTTTGAGAAAGTTCGAGTTCACCGTTTTTAGCCAAAACTCGTTAGCCTGGAAGTGACCGGGGCAGGTCCTTTCGCCACTACAAAACGCTATTTTTATACCTCTTCTACTGTTCCAAACAACACTACACTTACGTGGTAGTGAGTAGAGGGTCCCTAAAGCCAAACCGAAGTATCCCCACGTCTTTATGTGGTCGGATAGAGAGTCCAGAATGAATTTAATCGAGTCAGTACCTTCCGGAAATGTCGCGGCGGCAGCAGCGCAACGCTTCAACAACACTTTACTAACATTTCCGGAAAGGTACTGACTCGATTAAATTCATTCTGGACTCTCTATCCGACCACATAAAGACGTGGGGATACTTCGGTTTGGCTTTAGGGACCCTCTACTCACTACCACGTAAGTGTAGTGTTGTTTGGAACAGTAGAAGAGGTATAAAAATAGCGTTTTGTAGTGGCGAAAGGACCTGCCCCGTTCACTTCCAGGCTAACGAGTTTTGGCTAAAAACGGTGAACTCGAACTTTCTTAAAATACATCCGAATGACATGATTTTGGTGTCAACTCAACGTATGTACTCCCAATAGTCCGAAAAATTGATCTAAAGTGCATTTCACTCCGGATTATCCCTTTAACCAACCAATAAAGTTATGTGAACTGTCTTCATATTACATGTTAAACTGCAGGCTACCTGTAGGCACAGACTAGGCTACTGATCAGGGTCCTGTAACTCGGCAATCAAATGTAAATTTACATTACGCCTGGCTTACGAACTCGTAAATCATAATGATCCGGGTGTAACTGAAACTTGTCGCAAGTCACACACATAACTCAAACGGTTACGTGCGTCACTTGTGGTCTGACGCAGTTGCAACTTTTTTTGGCTACGTTACTAGCGAATCATTTGAGTTACATAGGCAAAAGACAGCATTATCATGTCAATCAACTGTGTCTCTGGACAAAACGAAGCTTAGAAGAAAACAACCTATGCTACGTTGCTACACTAATCTCAGCGTCTTTTTCCAATAGAAGTTGAAAGTTTCAACTAGCCCACCTGTGAAATCCCTCGGCATCTCTCCTAGGATCACTATTTCACCTGACATCTCAGACGCATCTGCGCTCACAACAGGGAGGCTATAACTCACTTCCAATGTTTATTAAACGCATAGGGGCAACATTCACGCATCCGTTGCTGATCAGACACATTTTAAATGCTCTGGAAACAATTCACCTTGACCCCCCCCCCCCCCCCCCTAAATATTTTCTCATCAGATCTGCATCAATCATGTAAGTCACCTGTTTTGGCTTCAAAACGGCGAATTTCGCCGAAAGGTGAGTGATTTTCATGTCTGTTAGACATCTTATTGAATGTCTATTAACAACTTTTTGCTGTCATCGTGAAGTGTATCTTGCGGCTGTCAAAATATCACGCAACATGCCAATTTTTACAGTTAGAACAATATGTGCTCCAAATTCTAACATGTTCATACAGTGCAACATGTTATTTCACTGTATTTTTACGTGGTCAGGGCGCCACATATCCATAGCACGGGCCGTGAAGTCTCGTATTGTTTATAAAATATTTGGTATATCACTCACGCACGCACGCGGAACTTTTGTAACATACGGAACAACATGGCCCCAAACTAATTCTGGGGTTCGGGCTGCTGTCGAGGGAGTGAAGCCTCAAACACCATTCTATAAATGCTGATATACAGCTAAAGGGACTTTTTTGGCCATGGGCACCAGACTTTTAAAAAACAGTTTATTTCCCTCCTCCAAAACTGCGCGATCGGAAGACCTACTCAACAGACGACCAAATTCCCAGACGACTGCCTTTTCTCTACGAAAGGGGCCAGGAAACCCATGATCAAATAGTACTTCCATAGCGGCCTGTTTGTCTGACTTGCGCCGCTCCTGGCCTGATCCTTCTCCTTTTTTTCCTTTAAGTATGTAGGTGTCCTTCCATTTCTTATAGCTAACAGAAATACACAAATAATTAGTGAAGGGAAAACTGCTAGAGGTGAAATTCTTGGACCGTTGTGAAGACGGACGAAAGCGAAAGCATTTGCCAAGAATGTTTTCATTAATCAAGAACGAAAGTCGGAGGTTGGAAGACAATCAAAATGAGCCTGGGAGAATGTGTTTGCAAAGCTGAAGCGTAAAGGAATTGATGGTGGGGCCTTGCTTAGAGAGGGCAGGCCCTTGACTTCACGCACCTCATTTGTGTGCTTTTCACTGGGTGGGAACCAGTGATGCGCGGGTACGAGTCTGAACGGCCCGCCCGCCCCGCCGCTTACAACTAAAGGCTGGCTTACATTGTACGATTTTGGTCTGTTTTAACAGTCGGCGACTAAATTTCCAAAATTCCCAAAATTTCCGGAAATCTTGGCAGTTGTACTAGAATCTCGGCGCGCTCCCGTCATCTAAATCGTTTAGTGTAAGGTGCCAATCTTAGCGGTTTTAAGTCCGTCGGAGTCAGTCTTTTTCTAGTTTTACTGTTACGAAAATATTATCGGAAGTCTTTTCAGTCGTGGCTCATGCAAATAGTGACGTGAACATTAAAAATCAATAGTGACATTTGCTCCAACACGAAACAGGAAGGGGCAAAATAGGCGACAGCTGTAGCTTATATGATTATTTGTTATTTCATTTATTATAAATGATTAGTCTAATTATTCTACGTGACAGAACAGCTCTATATCTGTTAGGGATGTCACACATTACACAATGCAGCAGAAACACGAAAAAATGACTTTGATATGAGTAGGCTATCATGTGAGTTCCTGTTGATGATGACGTGTAGCCTATTGCACGATGGAACTAATTTGAAGGAATCTAGCAGCAGTCTTGTAAATAATGACCCACAGTCTTTGCAAAATCCTAATCTGAGACTGGCCTGTGACTAGACTGTGACTAGAAACTCAATGAATTGTCTTTAGATGTGAGAGGGTCTGAGACTGTAGTCTTTCAAAAATCTTTTCCAAATCTTTGCAAAGTCTGTCAATGTAAGGTAGGCTTTAGCAGTATTATATCAGCATTTATAGAATGGTGTTTGAGGCTTCACTCCCTCGACAGCAGCCCGAACCCCAGAATTAGTTTGAGGCCATGTTGTTCCGTATGTTACAAAGTTCCGCGTGCGTGCGTGCGTGCGTGAGTGAGATACCAAATATTTTATAAAAATACGAGACTTCACGGCCTGTGCTATGGATATGTGGCGCCCTGACCATGTAAAAATACAGTGAAATAACATGTTGCACTGTATGAACATGTTAGAATTTGGAGCACATATTGTTCTAACTGTAAAAATTGGCATGTTGCGTGATATTTCCACTGGCTCAGCGAACCAGTCGCTCCTTTCCGGCATTCTCTGCAGCCAAGCAGTTGCCTCCCGTGAACCCTTGAAGCCGGAGATTCCAACACCTTGAACCTGCTTCACTGTCCAGTTCCTGAACTCGTCCTCCCTCCAGTCACGGGGGTTGAACCAGCCGGAACTCGCGTCCCTTGGTCTTGTGGCGGTAGATACTGCGTCGCCACTTTCGGTATCTCTGCCACAATGATCGGCTCTGTAGGTGAGTCGCGGCAGAATGAACTGTCTGAGCAACCACACCTTCTGGGAGGGGCAGATAGGTGCGTCACCCACCTTCGAGGTACGGCCTTGAAATGCCTCTGCAGGGACCCAGTCTGACCCCCAGGTACTTGGCTGCGCCGCCCAGCGGTACCATCTCTATCTGATCACCGTTAACTGACCAAGTCTCGCAGGCATTGACTGCCATTGACGACTTGCGCGTCGTGGGGGTCATCAGGAATCCCTGGCATTTCTCGGCATTCACCCAAAGGCCGCAGAGCCTACAAAAGGCCTCAAGGATCTGTAGGTTATGCGCCATGTTCTCCCAGGAGTCACTGACAAGCACCAGGTCATCCGCAAACGCCAGTGTTGTCAGGTCAACTCCAGCAATACGGACCCCCTTGCCCATCTCGCCCAGCTTGCCCAGCTTGCAAATCAGGGGGTCTATAGCCAAGTTGAAAAGCAGAGGCGAAAGGGGGTCACCCTGTCGGACGCCCCTAGTCGTGGCTATAAGCTCTGAGGTCTGTCCCCTAGAAATAAGGCATGTAGTGGTCCCTGCATACGCCTGCTGCAGAGCCCCCACTACGTGTTGGTCAAACCCTCTCTGAACCAGCACTTCGAACACGTGGCCCTGCTCCACCGTGTCGAATGCCTTGGCTATATCTATTAGCACCACTGCGAGTGGTTTTCTCTCGCTGTTACAGACCGTTACCAGGCTCTGGAGAATGTGCAGATTCTCTGAACACCCCGGGAGCTCTTACAAAGCCCCTCTGTCTTTCATTTATCGGACATGCCTCTATTAGCCTCCCGTGGAGGATGCGGGAGTAGAGTCGGAGCAAAACGGAGCCTATCGTGATAGGTCTCCAGTTCCCCGGGTCTGATAACAGGGTCCCTGCGGGTCCTTAAAAAGTCTTAAAAAGTCTTATTTATTTTTTTGGATTTTCAAGGTCTTAAAATGTCTTGAATTCTAGAATTTCCGATGAGGAGGTCTTAAATTTCATGTCGTGCCGAGTCCGTTTCGTCAGCTTTGCAAATGTAGACACACTCAAATATTGTGGGTGTAACAATATAACAACACAGTAAAAAGTAGCGTGTGCGTTCCTACAGACGGAGATAGTGTTTCAGAGTGGCAGACGCAAGCCAAGACTTTTAAGAATGCGACTGAAAAATATTCAAGGTTGCCTTGGTGCACCTGACGCTTTTCGGGTGAGAGCATACATTTCTTTTGCCTGTTTTCATTGTAGACTATGCGTGCAACTTTACCAAACAATATAGAAGTAAACCTCCTTGGCTTGGCCCCTCTCTCTTTCTCTCTCTCTCTCTCGTGCGCACTCACTGGACACCCGCCCCTCGACATGCACATTTAATCCAAATAAAACATTCACAATCGTGAAAAAAGCAATGACGACTAGCTAAATTATTATGAAATCCGGTTAGCATCATAGCATGCTGCACATTTTATTTAAACTATTGCATTCAAGTTGAGTGATCATCTCATCACCAATGTTTTCTAACTCCAAGACTAAAAGGACCTGTCCCAAGGAGAAAAAGTATCACCCTACCTTGAAACTTAAACACATGTGGGGGAAACTGAACAGTCCAACCAGTAGACTATGATAAGATAGCCAACTGTGCTACTTTGTTTACAATATTTTGAGGCATCGATCAGACAGCTGAATTAAAGAGGTAGGCCTAGAGTTGTAATACAAATAGTAGGCTATATAATCTACAGAAAGTGTGCAGTCATGAATATCAGAAATTTCAGTATATAGAAAGTAAAGGGGAAAAAAATGGGTGGGGGGGGGGGTATTTAGTTTGAATGATTATATATATATGATTATATATATAATGTGAATGATTTTTTATCCAATATGTTTATAAAAAATCATTCACATTATATGAAAGGAGTGCGATAAAAATGTGACCTTTTGCTGTTAGAAAGCTATGCAATGAAAAATGTGGGTGCACCTAAATTTTGTGCTGGTGCACCTGAAAAAAAAGTTAAGCGCACCAGTGCAACCAACGCAAAAAGTTAGTCGGGAGCCTTGTTCATTTTTTAACTGTGTTTAACTTGTAATTTGCAACTTGATTTGTTTACACACTGTTTGTACGTTATTTACAGCAGTATTGTTGTAGTATTGAGAAGGCAGTTGCCTGACGTGCACTATTTGCACTGTCACTCAAATACAATACAAATGTGCTTTGGTAAACTGAACAGCCTAGAGCGTACTTTATATATATATATTTTTTTTTTTGTCGTGGTAATGGTCTTAATTTTTATTCTTAGGTCTTAAAAGTCATTTAAATTTGTTGATAAAAAATGTGCAGATACCCTGGATAACGCAGCAGGGTCCGTCACTCTCGGGAGGAGTATCGTTCTCGCAGGTTTGACACTGTCGGGGACGTACCCGGCTGTCAACCAGGAGTTGAACAAGGCGCAAAGCTTGGTGCCTCCCGGATCCCACTCCAGGAGGTCTTCCCTCTTCAGCATATCAGGCCCTGCTGCGCTTGCCTTTCTGATAGCTTTGAGGTGCGACAGTACTTCCTGCGGAGAAAATAGAGTGGCAAAAATGCTGCTGTCTGCGCCCCCAGTAGACTTGAACTGACCGAGGCCTCGGTACGCGCCGTCCACCTTAGCCCACCTCTCTCCGAACACCCTTTCGAGGTCCAGAAGCGGGATCTGGCAGTCAGCAGCATCCCTTCCGTCTAACAAAAGTGTCACCAGTCGTGAGGGGTTGTTCCGCATGAGCAGGCGGAGCTTCCGCACATATACACACCTCTCAGCCGACTTCGAAATTTTTCTGACAGGCCCCGGGGTGACCTGCGTCTCACCGGGTTGAGTTCGCAAGACAAGTGCCCTTTTGCCACGGCACAATTCCTGCAACGCACTGGCAGTCGCTTCATCGATCGCACGCTTTGCCCTAGGACTACTGTACCCCTACTCGCCAGACCCAGCGCCTTCGTTAGCTTGATCGAAGCCCTCCTGGCCAGCCACTTCAGCCCACGCTTAATACTGCTGACTGGCGGCACAGGAAGAGCAGGCTCGGTAAGCCTCAGAAGGCCCGGGTCACGTCTGCCAGTAAGGCGTCTCTGTCCTCTCCCCCCTCTGGGGCGTAACAGGTGCATCCTCATCACCTGTATGGCCCTTTCCGTCTTCCTGGGGAGCGCAGTGACCAGTCCGCGGATATTAGGAAGCTTACCCGCTTTCTTAGCCATAGCACCCTCCAGGACCCCCATTTCTGCCTCAGTCCAAGTGGGACTGGTCGGCGTTCGACGCCTCAGAGCAGGCCTGGGGCCTTTACTCCTGGGAGTGACGGGCCTCGCGCGGTGGACAGCTTGTGCGCTCCTTCGTCGCCGCTGTGGAGTTCCATCGCAACAACTACTAAGATGAGCGCAATACAGGATATTAGTCCGCCACTTGCCGTGGCATTTCATACAGAAGAACTCAAGCGCTGGACCGCCGTGAGTCCTCTGCACATGCCAAGTGGCCGAGCGCCACGTCCTCCCGAGACTCTTCCCACAAATCACACAGTCCTGTGGGTAATACGGCATCGTGATTGAGCAGACTGGCGGCTGACTAGGCCTAGCGTCCGCCTCCTCACTCTGCCTGACAGGTGTGCTCCCTCCACCTGGAGTGCCCAAAAGCAAGGCACTTCCGTCAACCCCCGACGCCAGGGGTGACATCATTTCAGTCTGGGACCCTTGCAGCACCACCGCCAGTGCAGATCCCGACACCGCAGCTGGGCGCCTTTTTACAGTGGGCGACGTGCCATCCACCATCCCATTCGAGTTAGTTGACATTTCATAGACAAACAGCCTGATACTCCCCGGGTCGGCCATATCCACAGAGGGGCTAGTACCAGATGCGTCCGCCCATGCACAACTGGGCCTTGGTTTTACAGTGGGTCGGCAATCCACCAACGCTGAATGGTGCTCACTCAGCCCATAGCCCGAGTGAGTTGCGAAAGTCAAGAGCCTGCCCTCTCTCCATGCAGACCCCCACCGGCAATTCCTTGAGGTTTCAGCTTTGCAATTTTCTTCCCGGGCTCAACTTTGATCGTCTTCGAACCTCCGACTTTCGTTCTTGATTAATGAAAACATTCTTGGCAAATGCTTTCGCTTTCGTCCGTCTTGCGCCGGTCCAAGAATGCCCCCGGCCGTCCCTCTTAATCATGGCCCTGGTTCCAAAAACCTACAAAATGTAATAGCTAACTCCACTTAAAATAAATAGTGACCATAACTAGTTGCTCTATGATTTGTTGACTCTACAACCTTACAATAAGTTGACTCAACATTTTGGTGAGGAGAGTAATTAAACTACTCAGCGTTAAGTAACCTTTACTTGAGAAGTAGGAGGGAGGATTTTGTCATCCTCAATATTCACGGACACTCGGTAGACATTGACAGACTTCGACGTTGATTAGTGGCACAGGGCATACCATCATTAGCTAGCACGTCGGAGCAAGTACACTTCGCACTTTCCCACCAGGAAATGCATTCTAGTTGGTTATGTCAATGTTCCCGTGATGTTATAGACGTGTATTCTTGTTATATATATATATTTATTTTTCTGTCCTTGTAACTTCTTGTTTGTATTTTTCTTGTTTGTACTCTTGTTTTATTTTTTGTCCTTGTAACTTCTTGTTTGTACAATTAAAAAATAATAATAAATAAAAAAATATATAGTAGAAGACGATCGACAGAGGTGTTGCAAATAGCGTCCAATGACCCGTCGTACAAGCCGCCGTGCAGGACTACGGTAATGACTAGGGGTGTCACGATACCAAAAATTCAGTAGTCGGTGCCAATACCAGTAAAATAACACGATTCTCGATGCCAATTTCGATACCACGGTAAAAAATAAAGGATTTTCTAAGATTCCAGGTACTTGAATTTGAAACATGAACTTCTTTATTAAAATATTTGAAAAGTAGCAAAATGTCATAAGACATACAAAACACATGCAATAGAGCATAGCACAACATAATAAAGTGCAAATAATGGTCATAGTGCAACAACTAGTGTCCCGCCTAGACACATTCCAGTCTTCCAAGCACCTTTTCGAAAGAAACATGAACTTCTTTATTAAAATATTTGAAAAGTAGCAAAATGTCATAAGACATACAAAACACGTGCAATAGAGCATAGCACAACATAATAAAGTGCAAATAATGGTCATAGTGCAACAACTAGTGTCCCGCCCAGACACATTCCAGTCTTCCAAGCACCTTTTCGAAAGGTACTGTGCAAAAAACAGCGACAGTACAAAACAAAACAAAACAATGGGTATAACAGTGCAGCCATTCAGCTAACAAGATGAAGGCAAAGGCAAAATTGCATACTTTTTCACTGCATTTTCTTGGCTAGTTCAAGGTTTTTACTGAGGAAAACTAACATGTCAACATGGTCTTGGGTAAGTCGGGAACGTCTTGGGCTGACGATGATTCCCGAGACACTGAAGACTCTTTCGGAAGCACAGCTTGACGCTGCAATGCACAGATACCTCCTCGCAAATTCTTGCAGTTGAGGTATTGTGCCTCCATTCATCTTCCACCAGATGAGGGGATCTTCGTCTGCGCTCAGCTCTGGAATTTGGTTATATACCAGGAACTCCCCATTTAACTTCTCTTGTGTGGAGAGCCCTGCTTGAGATGATGACCCATCACTGCCCTTCTTCTCTCCTTGAATGGCTGAAAGCAGATGCTTCAAATCAGTCTTTGACTTTTTAGATGGCCTGCTTTGGCTTGAGGCCTCTGCTCCTGTAGCCATGGGGGTTTCAGATGTACCAGCTCCATCATCGGCATTCCCCACTTGCTCTAGGAGACTTTTATTCACGTCATCCTCCAGGGCAACAAAACTGGCCTTAAATCTCGGATCAAGGTATGTGGCAGTGTTTAGCAGAAGCTGCAACTCCCTATTCTCATAACGTTGGTTGATGCTTTCCCTTACTACTCTCTTCATCTCTCCAGTAAGTAGAGAGTCATCCTCCTTATCACTGAGACAAGAGAGCATCTTCCATAAGAGTGGTAAGACAGAGGAGAGAGTAGTGTGCTTCTCACCACTGAGCGCATCTGTAAAAGGACTCAGTGGCCCAAGGGCTTCTTTTAGTGTTTCTAGGATTGTGATATCATTGTCTTTGGGCATTAGGTGCCATTTCTTTCTGTCCTCTGCCAGGACTGCACACAGAGCTTGCTGCTGCTCCACAAATCTCTCCACCATATCATATGAGGAATTCCAACGGGTGGGCGAATCATGTATCAAACTGTGTTCTGGGAGTCCAAGTTGTTTTTGCTTTGTTTTGAGTTGTCGCGACATCTTTGATGACCTGGTGAAGGCAGATATGGTTCTGCGCAGCCTTGACAGGGCTGCAGATACCCTGTCGATGTTGATGGCTTTGTTGACGGCCAGGTGTAAGTTGTGGCCAAAACAAGGGATCCATGTGTAGTCATCTTTAAATGCCTTTTGGTTGTTGGATGCATTGTCTGTTGTGATGCTTGCTAGCTTTGCAATGTCCAACTTCCAGTCTTCAGTAATGACTTCATCGAATGCCTCCCTCAAACTTTCACCTGTGTGGTCTGAGTTCAGGCCACTACAGCCTAAACACCATGAATGCAACTCCCATGACAGTGTGATATATTGTACAGTGATGGACATGAATGTGTCTGCAGCTCTGCTTGTCCACAGATCAGTTGTGCATGCATAAAATGGCTTTTCTTTTAGATATTGTGTGATCATGTCCCTTGTTTCACTGTAGATTTTTGGAATTTCTGTGTACATGAAGTAATTTCTGCTGGGAACTTGGTATCTTGGATTGAATTTATGGAGCATTAGCTGAAATCCTGTTTTTTCAACAGTGTAGACAGGAACTTGGTCCATACATATAAACTCTGCTACACCTCTATCCAATCTCCTGGCCTCATTTGAATTTCTGTCGTATTTTGTTAGCTTCTCTAGAGCCTCGGTTATGGTTGGCTGTGATTGCTGACTCTGAGTTGCCGGAGTTGTCTCCTGGACGTCATCATCTTGTTGTAACTGGAAAAGGAAAATTGACATTTCAGTTAATATAGTTAGTTAACTAAAGAAAGAGCACAGGTACATATAAAGTACAAGCACCTGCCTGCCATGCACATTGGCTCCAGCCCACGTATGCATTCACACACACACACACACACACACACACACACACACACACACACACACACACACACACACACACACACACACACACACACACACACACACACACACACACACACACCTCTAAATACTATAGTAGATGCAGTCATTTGAAGTCAGTTAAAAACAAACGTTGTCCCTAAAGATTAAAGCTTCAGTGGTTAGGGGCAACGTTTGTTTTTAACTGTGAGTAACCTAGATTAATTCACTTCGTAATATGAGGTTAATTCGTTTTTTGTAATAGTTTGACAGACGTGATTTTTATGTTAATGTTTTAAAATGAACTACCTGGAATTTGGCCGCGATCACGCTGAACACTGATTTATTTTCTATTGAGGACGTACTGAATACAAAATAAATCAGTGTTCAACGTGATAGCGGAGAAATTCCATCATTGTCACTCGCAAATCGTCTTTTAGGCTACATTGAGTCTATGGCATCATACAAATTGGGTAATCGTGTTTTGTCAAACCAATTGCATATTCATTTGTAACTATATTAAACTAGGACATTCAGTGAATTTCGCTGGTTTTGACATGATACTTGCCAGATACAGTACATGCTCTTTCTCTCTCTCTCTCCTTTCAGGTACAGTAAATTAGGCTAACGTTAAAACTACTGCATAGGTAGGCTAACCAAAACTAGGTAGGCTAGCCTATAACATGAGTAACACACGTGCCCACCATCTCAAATATTTCAAAGTATATTTCAGCATGACAGATTTAAACAAACAGAACATGTACATTCTTTGGATGTTGTTAATATGAAACAACTCACCTTGAATTCTTTAAACAAATCCGGATGACGGTCTTTCAGGTGCTTTGCTAAATTGGAAGTATTGCCTCCCTTCGTCTGAAGACCACGGTAGCATCGTTTACATATTGGCTTCTGCGGATTAATGATATTGCCACGGTCATCTGCCTCATACGCAAAGTACTTCCATACACGACTCTTTGTCCCTTTTTTATCAACAAGTCGAGGTGGAACGTTCGCTGCAGTTGCCATCTTAGCCTAACGAAAACTAAAGACTTTATGCATAGACAGTAAATGCCATGTGCAGCCTAATTGCACTTGTTCGTGACCTCTGACTGTAAACATCGACTGGAACACTCTGATGCGTATACTGCCCCCATCAGTTCCAGAAGATGCGCAACACCGATGCTGACAGTTGGCATCGCCGCTCACGGTGCTTACGGTGCTTCAAAAAATGGGCATCGTCGGTGTTTTGTTATTTTAGCATCGAGAGGTATCGTAAGTATCGGTTCTCGTGACATCCCTAGTAATGACCAAAATCAGCAAAATGTACGACGACGAAAAGAAAAACAAACTTGAGATTTTGGCGGAGGATTCTCCCAACTGTGTTGCTATAACCGGAGATCACTGGACCTCAGCTGGCAACCACAGCTATTTGGGGTGACTGGACACTTAATTGATGGTGAGTGGAACCTCAACTCATTTGCTCTGACCGGCATGAGAACAGAAACCAGGCACTTTGCCTATAAATGGGCCGAACAGTTCCTCATGGTAGCAAATGACAGGGGTATTGAAAACAAGATATCCACCATTGCTACAGACAGCGCAGCAAACATGCTGGCTGCTATGAGAGCACTTCCATACGAGCACCTCGCCTGCACTCTCAAGAGGACCATCACGGTATGTCTCGCCTGCACTCTCAAGAGGACCATCACGGTATGTCTCGCCTGCAATGCTCACATTCTCCAGAGGACCATCACGGTATGTCTCGCCTGCAATGCTCACATTCTCCAGAGGACCATATGTCTCGATAGCAGTGGGTACTTCCATACAAGCGCATCGCCTGCAATGCTCACATTCTCCAGAGGACCATCACGGTACGGTATGTGTCCATAGCAGTGGGTTTGTCGGTCATTTTAAACAAAGCCCTGCGAGTACCACAGAACTTAACCAGCACCAAGTAGCACTTGGACAAAAGAGCGATCAACTTCTACAGCAGAGGTTCCCAAACTTGAGACTGCTGAGGCCCACTTTCAATTCTGAAAATGTTCTGCGGCCCACCCGCCCAAATGTTCTGCGGCCCACAACCGATATTTATCGGTTTGTTTTGTAGTGGCCGATACTGATACGATAACCGATAATATTACTCTTGGAGAATTTGTTTTATTTTTTTTTTTTAAATGAATAGGGGACAACATTAATAGGCATAATAATTTAATTGCAGTAGGCCTAATTGTACCTAACACCAATGACGGACATAACTCATAAAAGTCCTCAGTGATACAGCAGTCAACAGCAGTTGGCTCCTTTAAAGGGATATTCCGCCATTTTTGGAAATACGCTCATTTTCCACCTTCCCTCGAGCAAAACAATCGATATTTACCTTGTTCCCGTTCATCCAGCCATTCTGTGAGTCTGGCGATACAACTTTTAGCTTCAGCCTAGCATAGATCATTGAATCGGATTAGACCATTAGCTTCTCGCCTGCTAGCTTCATGTTTAAAAGTGACTAATATTTCTGGTAATTTTCCCATTTAAAACGTGTGTCCTCTCAAGTTAGAAAGTGCAATAAGACCAACTGAAAATGAACCCTGCCGTTTTTCTAGGCTGATTTGACATGGAACTACATTCTCATCTGGCGTAATAATCAAGGCAACTTGCAGCTACTGGCACTACTACTGCTTGATGTCTATGGGGACTATTTTCAGATGCTTCGTATGATATCACTGCGCCTATGGTACGTTTGCAAGTTGCCTTGATTATTACGCCAGATGAGAGTGTAGTTCCATGTCAAATCAGCCTAGAAAAACGCCAGGTTTCATTTTCAGTTGGTCTTATTGCACTTTCTAACTTGAGAGGAGACGCGTTTTAAATGGGAAAATTATCAGAAATCTTAGTCACTTTTAAACATGAAGCTAGCAGGCGAGAAGCTAATGGTCTAATCCGATTCAGTGATCTATGCTAGGCTGAAGCTAAAAGTTGTATCGCCAGACTCACAGAATGGCTGGATGAACGGGAACAAGGTAAATATCGATTGTTTTGCTTGAGGGGAGGTGGAAAATGAGCGTATTTCCAAAAATGGCGGAATATCCCTTTAAGTGAACGTGATGTCATTGAGGTGTGAGTGAGTGGCCAGGGACAGTGCATGAATCTTTCTCATATGGAGTAAACACTCAACGCAGAGCTAGAAGAAGTGAAAAAGCTAGCTACCAAATCAGAGTTTTGTGGGAAACTTATGTATAGTTTTAGCTGCGGTTGATTAAATAAAGCTGCAACTCCTTGGACTGTATCTTGTTGTAGGCTAATTGACCCCAACTACTGCCTCCAGTGTGCTCGAACCGAACTGCAAAAAAACGGGCAAAGTAGCGGAGTGCTGTCCAGTGGAAAAGTAGATTCTGTTGCGCACAACCTGCAGTGTTGCAGCAGTAATATTACATAACCCAACCGAACGAAATGCAAATATAATAGGCTACTTAAAACTACTTACTTATCTACTGATTTGTCCTACCAAAGATTTTGTTTGTCTCCCCGACTAGCGCGGCAGTAAAGTGCAGACGCACCAGCAAAACAATTCGCTCTGAGTAGGCTGAGTAGGCCTACTCAACGTTGCTTCGCTCTTAGGTTAAAAAGAAGATCGTTCACAAGAGGATTTTGGGCTGCATAGATTCAACACAGATCTTGTTAGAATGGTGAAATACATCCACACAGCTGACATTATTTTGAGGAAGAAGCCTAGCCAACCAAGCTCAAGTAGCATGCAGCCAGACGGGCCTTGTAGGCATAGTTGGGACATTAGGGCTTTAAATAATATCGGCACAAATTATCGGCCGAAATGCTGTTATCGGAAGGATAACAATATTTTTATTGACACCCTATCCCCCCGTAAAACTGGCTGTAACTTAGAAAGTGTTAGCGTATCTCCTGGGTATTTTTCCCCGCCAGATTTTTTTTAGACGCAAGTGCGTGCGCTCTGGTTGAACTGACGTGGAATGACACTGTGTTTTCATATCATCTCGTAGGCTACATTTTCTCTATTTACGAGGCTCTCGCGGCCCACCTGCTACACTGTTGCGGCCCACCAGTGGGCCGCGGCCCAAACTTTGGGAACCACTGTTCTACAGGATGTACCCACCAGGTGGAACTCGACTCTTGCAATGGTCTCACGTCTCCTACGTAACCGAGAGGCTGTCCAGGCTGCGTTGGACCAACAGAACCACAGGTTGGTCTGGCCAACCGAAGCCGAGTGGGCGAAACTGCAGAGGCTGGAGCTCCTGCTTGAACCATGCAAGTAAGTTCAAATAAACACCTGCCCATTTTAATTATATAAACTACTGTTACATGCGTTAATTCAAAATGAATGAACACAAGGAACTTTTAAGGACAATTAAATTGGAAATCAGTTGCACTTTGATTTAAATGAATCCAGCTAGGTTTATTTAGCAAACCTCTCCACCTCTGCAGGTGTGTGACAGAGCTGCTGGGTGGTGAGGCCTACGTCTCTTGCTCTGTAGTGCTGCCTGCTTTTCACCATCTGTACCGTGTCATGGACATTACTCATGATGATCCTGCATACATGGTGAAGTTCAAGAATGCCTTCCAGAAGGACCTGGCAGCACGGCGAGCTAATGGCAACGAGACACATCATTGGATCCACGGTTCAAGGATTTGAAATGTCTTCCAAGACAAAAAAGGGAACAGGTAAGACAATAAGGATAAGCTGGACTAATGAGTCCAATTCATTATCAAATCAAACTTTTATTTATTATATGGAACACAAAGTGCTTTAAAAAATGAAATAAAATAAAAAGCAGTTAGTATTAATCACAATCATTCATTCATCCACCCATTCATTCATTTATTCATTCATTCATTCATTCAGGTGTGGACCATTCTGGAGAACATGCTCCAAGCAGCAGAGCCCAGAAGAGCAGACACTTTCCAGCCCTCCACAGAGGATGAGGGACCAGCTCAGAAGAAGAGGAGGAGCGGACTCCTTCTGGGGTCAGAAGATGGAGTGGAGTCTGGAGAGCTGCAGCGCTACAGAGCAGAACCCAGCATCAGTATTGATGACCGTCCCCTGCAGAGGTGGGGAAACTTTCAGTCCTAGCACAAAAGTACCTGGCCTCCCCAGCTACCTCCGTACCCTGTGAGAGACTCTTTAGCCTTGCAGGTCACATAGTGCAAAAGAAAAGGGCAGCCTTGCTTCCAGAAAACATGTGTGTGTCGGCATATTTTTGCAAGATCAGCAACCTAGGGCGCTAGGCAACCGCGGTTGTTGAAGTAGGCTAGCCTATGCAACGTTACGTTACTTACTTTATCAGCCTTGCTTACTAACATGCTTACCAACATGTGTACATGTGTGTCGGACTCAGCCTGTTTATCCAAGATCAACAATCTTGAAACGGTCCATTGTTTAAGTGAGACATCGTAATTTCCATGAATGGCAACACAAGTTTGTCAGCGAAATGGGCTTTTTTTTACCAGGCTGGTCTGTCTTAGCGACTGGCTGAGGAAGAAGAAATAAGAGGCATGAAATCATGGATGACAGTGGCATGTACTCCAGCGGTGCTGAATCCCAGGAGGTAAGTGTAACTATAACTTTGGATATTTCCTATTTTTAATTTATTTTCATTTATCGTTGGGTGTAATTTTGTCTTTCTTTTTTAGGCTATCGCAGTAGAACTCCCCAGGAGTGTAAGTCTTACTTAATAACAATAAGAAGGTAAGTATTTTAAGGATGCATTTTAAATATTTAATCAAAAAAACTTTATTTTTCTACTCTTTCAGGATGGTGACTTTGTGTCGCCTTTTGAGGATGAGGACGATGGGCACGTCCCTCTTCCTCAACCTCCACCTCCGCCTACCGCCTGTAATAATCAACATTGCAATCAACCTGGAAAAGACTGTGGTCCTAGAGGACATTAACCCTCTAACCGCCCAAGGCGCCGTACGGCGACAAGCAACATCACTGATTAAAACAGACGGTAGATCCGAGTAGGGTGACAAATCGCCTTTGTACTCTCCACCACTAGTTGGCAGACATCCAGAGCTTCAATTCAAGCCCCAATTTGAGTAAAAAAGTTTTCAGAAAGTACCTGTATTACTCGCGAGAAACACGAGAAGAAGACGCATTTCCTGTTTATAACGCGGAAGTGAAATGCGCGATGCCGTTGCACAAATTGAAGCAGAAAAACGGCAAATTTTAAAAAAACAAAGTCATGTGTTATGAAGTCTTGGGTCTGTAAGTCACCTACTCTGATTCTGAAGGAGAATATCTGCCTTTTGGAGATTATGATCGGTTGTCCATTGGCAGTGACAGTCAAGATGCGTCTGTGAATGGAGGTGGGTCTTTGCGTGTTTACATCAGTGTTTACCTGCAGCAATGTTGACCAAAGGGTTCAAATAAGCATGGTGTGCTTGGTGCCAGTGATAATCATGATGATAGTGTCTGTAATTGACATGGTACAGACACCAGGGCTAGTAAAAATAGGGTTCTGAAGAACTACAAAGTCATCCGCGATAGGAACTGATTTGACCAGGCTACTTTATTGTACAGTAACATAGGGGTTGTGGTAATACTAATAGTTTACTATGGTTTACATGTGGCTGTGGTCCTGTTTGTTATGTCGGAGAAATTACAAAAATCAAAGTAAAACTGCTCAAATGTGTTCAACAACCAGTATTTACTGAAATGTGCATAATTTGATGCTATTGCCATCCTTTGATGTCATAATATGCAAATTAGATGAGTAAATTTACTCCCTTCATAAACTTTAGTTCATACTCAATGATTTTCACATTTACAGTAGGACTTTATCTCTGACCACTTTCAAGCCATGGCCTTTTGACATTTTATGCAAAAAAAAAAAAAAAAAACGGGTGGTTAGAGGTTTAAAGGTGTTTGGACTCTTGTATACAACAAACATGGACTATCCAAAGGACCTTAGTTACACATTTGAGGTGATCCAGAGGGTATTTCTGGAACTTGATGCTCAGACCTGCTCATCCAGAACGCTTTCTCTTCGGCGTAAACTTAACAGATTGTTAAGATTGCGTACGGACGGACCTTCAGAGGGAGAAAGACACAGACTGACACATAGGTAAATATACACACACACGCACACCCTACGTTTACAAAATACAGCCATGCACACACACTTAAACATATTATACAGATCTGGCAAATGCAGCCATTGGAGGCTGGCAGCGTTTTAAGATCTGTATATATTGTGTGTGTATGCCATGGTTACATTGGGAATCCCAAGACACTGACAGCACTACACATGCAAAGATTATTTTATTTATTTTTGTTTGCTCTGCTACTGCTCTGCTGAAGTGTTAACAAGTTTGGGCTCAAACTAGGTGCAGGCCGTTGAAATGTTCTGTGGGTGAAGACATTGTTTTAGCTCCTACCTTTCTCTGAAAGTACCATGTTTTGGAGGTGGCTCCATTTTGTTTTACTGATTGTGACCCCCCCAAGACTCTAAGACTATCACCATCTCTGTCGTTTTGAGTGAAGTGCTTTACAATTATTTGCCAGTATGTCTCTCTGTATGTCTTTCTTCATGATGGCAGATAGGGGAGCAGTTACACACACACACACACACAATACAGATCTAGAAAATGCAACCATTGGACCAGGCTCTTCAGATGGAAAAAGACTGACACAGAGGAAAACACATACACACACAATTTACAGATCTGGAAAATGCAGCTATTGGAGGCTAGCTGTGTTTTATAGTTCTGTATATTGTGTGTGGGGGTGTATGTCATGGCTACACTGACAGCACACAAAGATTATTTTATGTATTTTTGTTTGATATTTTATAACTGCTCTTTTCTTGAAAGATCATGTTTTGGAGGAATCTAGCAATGGAACCTGTTGCTAAGATTTCGCCCAACAAGGTTGGCAATAGGCTATGCTATTTTATTGTTTGTGTATTATATGTGGTTCTCCATAATGCGGAAAAGTCTAAGCTGAAATAGCTACAACTTAAGCTATATCTTCATTAAATTGTTTGTGTCTGTAGGCAATAGCTTATATTCACATCTTTTGTATAAATTCCGTGAGGTACCTCTGTCCACATGGATGCCTATCTCGCCATTGTCATTACATTAATGTTGACGACAAATCGTCCACAATTCTGTGGAGAAGTTCCCAGAGAGGCATACGGCAGCCAGCACAGCTGCTATAAAGACTTCTGTAGTGGAGGAATGGGGGGTTCAGGGAAGGGTGACATGCCTTGGTACTGATGGTGCCGCAAACATGATGGCATGGGGAGTTATCCGAAGATCATTTTTTAGCAATTTTGACAGCCCTAGTCCCTATGCACAGATTTGGCGGCTCTGGCCTCTGCAGAGTATCAGTGCATCTCTGAATGCCTTGGAGCATTGTCTCCCTTCAAAGAGGCAACGGTGGAGATATCATCAGAAAAAACAGTGTCTGGCTCAAAAAGTGTTCCCTGGTGAGAATGCTGAGGCATGCAGCCGCCTCCAAACAGCAGGAGGTGAATGGCGACATGGCGAAGGACCTCTGCAACAACCTTACAAGGCTCATGACCCAAATACTGAGTCACTATGAGACTACAAGTCAACACTACCTGGCCACTCTACTGGATCCAAGATTCAAGGCAATGGGGTGTTGCTATTCGGGGAGTGCTCAAAATGCTGTTTTACAGGCTTACAGCAGAATGTTGTTCTCTTCTAAGAGACACCCCACCTGACCCACCAGCACAGGAGCCTGCTGAATCCTCAGGTAAGCATCTATGGTCAACATTGTCATGTTTATATTGTATTTTTGTAACGCATTGTTTTTTATCGCCATTCAGGAACTGGCCTATGGGATTTGCTGGACCAACAGGTTTCGGAGACCAGGACAGTGAAAAGTGCTACGTCAAATGCCACTGTAGAGGTGCAGCGGTACTTAAGTGAGCCGGAGTGTAAGTCGCTCGGAGTGTAAGTTACACCCTGTTGCCACATTTTCTGTTATAATTCTCAATGTAAACTTATTTCTGAATGCATTATATACAGTACATATGTACAATACAATACATACAATGTTTTCTTTAAAGGATGAAGATTTTTTTTATCATCTGGGGAGGAGGACGCTCCCCAGGCTCCCCCCCCAGCTTCCTCCTCAGCCGGTAGCAGGCCCCGCACCCCAGCCGGCTCCCCCTCCACTACACCTGGATGAGGAGGGGGAAGAAGACGGTTATCTAGGGGATGATGAGGGGGAGGATTGAGTTTTTTTTGTTTTAGAATTTGTTTTTTGTATATAGTTGAATTGTTGTTTAAATAAAAAAAAAATTACATACAAGCAAATGGTGCCTATAGGAAATGTGAATAAAATATCATGAAACTGTATGTATGGAAGAATATCCAATTTGGGAAGACGTCTGCACCAGTGCTGAAGTTTACCAAGATTAGACAAATACCAGCAGTTCTCTTGACTGAATAAGAATTTAAATGGCTGTCTCTTTAAAGATAAGGATCAGGATGACAAGTCTAAAATATATTCTGGCACTGATAATAGCACTCCAATGGATTTGGAGAGGGGTCATTTTAATTGATTTCAGGGTGATTTGGAATCACACCTTACAGATATAAGGTGTGACCTATTTAGTCATGTGCTACAATGGGCATTAGTAATGGACCATTAAAAACAAGTTTCAATTTATCTGGAGATGGGTCATTTAATTGGTTTCAGGGTGATTTCGAATCACACCATAAAAATATATATATAAGGTGTGACATTCACAGAAAAACAAATCTTGGAAGCAGGGTGCATATGCATATGCATATCAAAGGTAAGTCTTTTATTTATTTTTTATCAAAATAGTTTGATATGATCTGTAGACACAGAATACACTAAGCTCTTCATGATCTACAAAAAAGTGATATCTGAATTAGTTTCTCTCTTCACATACTGAAAATGGTATAGGGCTACTACTTTATTATTTTCCAATATTTGTTTTAGTAGCATTTTCTTTCTTACATTCCATGCTTTGTAATGCTTTGTATGTAATAACCTGCTTAGTTATACCTTTGTTTTCTTTTCTTTTCTAATTCAAGCAAAACAGCAAACAGGCACTATTTGCTCTGTCCACACTGTCTCAAAACACAAGCAAGCCTGTCTGTCCATTTGCGGAGGGTATGCTTGAAGGGTGGCTCTGATGCAGATGTTAATGCCATTGTTGACAAAGCAAAGCAAGATGCAGCTGAGCTCCTACAGACAGGCAGAATTTTCAAATATTCAGATCTCACTGCAATTACATCAGATGGAAATACACTCAAAAGGTTGGTGGTTTCAAGATTACGTTTTGTGTAATCAGAGTTGTTTTTCAGATACAATTTTTTTATATACAGATAGTGTCTTATTGATTTCTTGCTATCTTTATTGACAGACTGGTTGAGGAGCTGAAATGTCACCATTTGGTTGTAACTGGAGAGCCCTGCCCACCGGTAGAAGCCAACGCCGAGCCGTTAGCTGGTCAGACACTGCCCAATGATGGTGATGCTGATGTAGGACCATCCACTATGCCAACCACGAGCCTCCTTGAGTGTCCTCAAGAGGGTGACATGGCTGATGAGTGTCATCAGGAGGGTGAAATGGCTGACGAGGATCCTGATGACATCCAAGAAAACATTGAAGGAGCAAAGTACTCTGTAGCTGTGAAGCAATCCATGTATAAAAAAGGCCTTTACAATAGACATCCTCTGGAACACCCACTTCTTGAAGCCTTTGCCATGCACCTGAACAAAGAAAAAAAAATTCAAAACTACAAACAGGAGGTAAGGACCATTAAATATTTCCCACTTTTTTATGAGAACAGCTATATGCACGTTAACAAAAGATGAAGCTACACATTCATGAGTAATTGAACATTATGTCTTTATTTTCAGGTTGAAAATGTTTCCCGGTTTCTATATTTTGCTAACAACGAGGAAGCATCCCTGCAGTTTGTCTATTATAGACAGAAACTGGAGGATTTCCTCAAGGAAACCACTGACTTGACCAAGAGAACACAGTCAAATTACCTCAAGTCATTGAAAAGATTCCTGACTTTTCACACGTCCAGCACCAACCTTTATAGTACGGATGCAAAACTCCATGAAGAGTGCAAAGAATACTGTCGTGTCCTCACATCTACGCTGAGACTCCTGAGGAAGCAGGCAAAGAAGGAGATAATCCAAAAAAGGTTTGATTATTGTGGCTGTGTGAATGGTCATCTTTTACCTGGTCCTCTTATCTCAGCTTGTTGTAATTTGAGCATATGTAATACCGGTGCATTTACAAAGATACTAGTGTCTCACATCACATTCTTCACTCTTCTTTTTTCTCACAGGCACACCTTTCTGATGGACGAAAATCCTTTGACACCTGATGACTGTCAGCTTGTATTGGTCAAGGCCAAGGAACAATTCTTGGCATGTATGGAAACACTGTCTGAAGAGGGTGCTGAAGAATTGGATTCTGCAGATAAAGTTCTTGTGTTGTACTACCTTGAAGCTATTGTGATTCTACAACACTTTCAAAGGCCAAGTGTGGTGCAGAACATGACTGTGAGTGAGTGGCAATCCCGGGGCAGAGGCACCTCAAAAGAGACAGGGGAGACGTTTTGGGTAGTCGGAGTAAAGGAGCACAAGACCTCAACGCAACAAGTTGCCACATTTGCGCTGTCAGAGGAGCAGGAGCAAGTAAGTTCACAACAATTCTTGCCCGGACATGTTAGAAGACAGAATATATTTTCTGTTACAGCTGAACATAATCTCATAATATCATTTTCTCCCCTCAATATCCTTTCTTTTCTCCTACAGTGGTTTGATTTGTACTACAAACGGTTGCGGCCAGACTTCCAGAGGGCCGGCAGGAAACGAAAGAGGGATGAGGATGAGACGGATCCAAAAGATTTTTTCTTCCTTTCCAGCGCAGGGACGAAGATTCACCGCCCCTCAAGTGACCTGCACCGGCTGCACAACAAGTTCGATGTCCCAGCGGTGACCAGCCAGATGGCCCGCAGAATCTGTGAGACTGCAACAAGGGACATGCCCAGTTCAGCAAAAACATTGGTGTCCAGTTACCTTACTCATACCAATTCAACAGCAGATCAGCATTACCGCTACACTACCACTGGCGATGTTTTACATGGCAAGACACTTTTGAGATGTGTAGCTGCAAAGTCTTCTTCAGAGGAAAGCAGCTCTGATGCCGAGAGATACAACTGTGACGGGGCAGCCGTGGTGTACTGGTTAGCGCTTCGGGCTTGTAACCGGAGGGTTGCCGGTTCGATCCCCGACCAGTCCACCACGGCTGAAGTGCCCTTGAGCAAGGCACCTAACCCCTCACTGCTCCCCGAGCGCCGCTGGTTGGGCAGGCAGCTCACTGCTCTGGGTTGTGTGATTCACCTCACTGTGTGTTAACTGTGTGCTGTGTGTTCACTAATTCGGTTAAATTGGATTAAATGCAGAGAACTGAATTTCCCTCACGGGATCAAAAAAGTATATATTCTATTCTATTCTATTCTATTCTATTTTAAGCTACATTGTAACAACTCATGTTTAGTTTGATACTCAGTAAAATGTGCAAGATCGTACAGAAGTAGGCTGTAATATTTAAACACATGTGCAGGTCGCATTTACAGCACTTTTATAATTTGATGTTAAATAAAGCATCAAATGCAACTCCTCACTCATAGTAATGAAAGGAGAGAAGAGGGATGTATATCCTAATACACAGGGGTGTCCAGAACATCTTAATTGGCGATTTAATATATATTGGCTTCATAATTTCTATGAAAACGAATATGACGTCAACTTCCTTCTCCCTTCTCCCTTCAAGCGCATCCGAAATGTATCGCTGTTTTAACCCCCTAACCCTTCAAATGCGAGTGTTCTCCCCACCCACGAGTGGACTTGAAAAGGAAGTTCACTCGCTAACCGAGTCGAAGTGAGTAGGGATCCGTTTCGGAAAGGGCCATTGACTCAGTCCTGGCACAGTGGAAAATGTTTTTGTTTCTAAATACAAACTATCTCTTATTTTTATTCCCACAAACACTTGTCACCAAGCACAATATCCCCCTGACCTGTCCACGTGCACTGTAATTTTCCATAAGCACCATCACTGTTTGTTCACGTCACAAGCACTTTCACTGTCCCAAAGTAAGTCCTTGCCACTGTCAAAGCACTTCCCCAATCAACTGACTCAAACAATGTCTATAAACACCACACTGGCAGTATACTGCATGTCAAACTGTTAGATAGCTCATAGCGATGCCTTCTGCACTCTCCTATTTGAGACTAGAGATTTGCTCGAGGCTACGCAGGCTACTAAAAATATCACAGAAATGTGTGCAATGTGCTCTTCATTCATTGCCCTCCTGAATTGATGTGCTTGTTTTCGAACACAACCAAAATCCTTACTTTATTGTTTTTCTTTGTGTGTGTGTGTGTGTGGAGAAGGCAGTTAAATTTTATTTATGCAATGTCCCAAATAAGCTTAGTGATTTATGTAATTTATTTGTCCATTAATTCATTATTACTCAAAATGTATTAATCTTCGACTCAAAAGATATTCATGGCTAATATCTATGAAACAGTTTGACATAATGTTATTCTAAACTTTCACCACCAGATGTCCTCATAGCGCTATGAAGCTTTGAGTACTGAACCTTTTTTCGATACAATTGGATTGAAAGCTTCATAGCTCAAACTACAGACTTATGTACAGACACAAGGAATGGGAGCAAACAAAGAGATGTTCCAACCAGGGGTTCAGGATTTGACTGAAGGCCCTTTTCCACCGACAGAGAACCGGCTCCGTTCCCGTTCGCGAACCAACATTTGAACCGTTCGTCGCGTTTTCACCAAACAAAAGCCGGTTCGGAACGTGGCACCTTGGTTCGGAAGTTGAACCAAAAAATAGTTGGTTTTTCCTGCGAACCGGAGTGGGCGTGTCATTGCGTCTTTCAGAGGGAAGAAGGCTAAGCATGAGTTTTCCTTCCTTATCAACTGTTGCCATGAGTAAACAAAACGATTCAACTAGCATTACACTGCAGACGTTGACTAGCATTTTAAACAGCTAGTTTCTGCCGTTTTTATGGGACAACTGGTCATATCATTCTCCCGTTTATGCATCTCATTAACTTTTGATTTTGCATGCACCACCCATGTTGATGACACATCCTTGGTTCTGTTCAGAACTGGTGTAAATGCGGGCTGGTTCACTAGATAGCACCACGGTTCAAAGAATTCTGAACGGCACCAGTTCAACACCAGGTTCGTTCTCGGTGAAAAAACGCTACATTTGAACCGTTCGTTGTGTTTCCATCAAACAAAAGCCGGTTCGGAACGTGGCACCTTGGTTCGGAAGTTGAACCAAAAAATACTTGTTTTTTCTTGCGAACCGGAGTGGGCGTGTCATGCGCCATTCAGTTGGGAAAAGGCTAAAAGCTTAATTTTTCCGTCCATGTCAACTGTTGCCATGAGTAAACAAAACGATTCAACTAGCATTACACTGCAGACGTTAACTAGCATTTTAAACAGCTAGTTTCTGTCGTTTTTATGGGACAACTGGTCATATCATTCTCCCATTTATGCATCTCATTAACTTTTGGTTTTGCATGCACCACCCATTGTTGACGCATTGGTTCGGTTCAGAACAGGTGTAAATGCGGGCTGGTTCAGATAGTACCACGGTTCAAAGAATTCTGAACGGCACCAGTTCAACACCAGGTTCGTTTTTGGTGGAAAAACGCCTAGATTTTCTTCCTCGTTGCCATTTTCCAGAAATATATCATGTCCGTTGCCATTTCTCCTCATGCTGATTGGTGGCTGTTCCACTCTCAGCTCATGCACGAGCTTAGGGTGCTTTCACACTAGGTCCGGGACCGGACCCGGGTCCGCCTGAGGGAAAGGTGGTCTCGGGTCCGGTTCGCTAGAACCCTGGAGCAGGTTGCTAAGCAAACGTTCTGAAGAATCTAAAGAATCTTTACCTTTGTCTTCTTCATTGCACCGGCTTCTGCTTTGTTGCCAAGTGATATTTGTAAACAGAATTCTCGAAGTTCGTGTCTAGAAGCATGGTGCTTATGACGCAAACGGACCCGGGTGCGCACACAAACATGTAATGTGAACACAGACCAACTACGGTAGAAGTAACCACACTCAGGTCCGGCCCAGTTAAACGGACCTAGTGTGAAAGCAACCTTAGTGTGGGCACGAGCTCTCCTGGTTAAGTAAAACGGCACCAGAAATAAGCCCATTGAAACACGATGTTGAAGCCAGAAAAAATCGTTCAAATTTGGCAATTTTCACTAGCCTAGCATTCCCATTGAAATGAATGGGGACGGGACTTGTTTACTTTCTTCAGTTCTTATAATACCTCCATGGTTCCAACAAAGGAGCAGGGGGGGTAGAAATACACAGACTAATTAACAGAAAGACAGAGGACTGGACAAGACCAGAGCCCATTTAGGGAGAGCCGGTCCACTCGCTATTAACTCCATTGTACCTGCAGTTCCTGTTGCAGTTACGCTAGGGGCAATCACGAGCAAGGGTCTATGGGGCTAGACGGCTAAATTGGTCTGTTTCACCGGATTGTCATTGAAAAATCGAGGATTGGATTTTAGTTTCTGCAAGCTCAATATGGATAATAGGTTGAAAGTTGAATGAACAATACCTTATGGCCCTTTGGTTTCTCACAGGCTTGGTCGTTGTTGCCCATAACACACTAGCATCCTGCCAATGAATGACGTCATTGATGTGTTTGAAAGGCTTTTTAGAACAATCAAGGGACTTAAAAAATCTAATACTCAGCCGTGTGTATTTTCTTTGACCCCCCTTTCGCATGCAATATTCCGATTTCTACACAAAAAAATTATATCCAGAGAAAAGTGGATTTTAGGAGAAACTCTATTCACCTCCATTCATTCTCCACTTGCTCACGATCTTTAATTGCAGTACCATGCGGAAGTATTTAGAGAGTGGTCGTTCTCCCCCTATTAGACATTCTCTGATGAGACTAACAAGACAATGATGGGGAACAGGGGGTAGAAATACACAGACTAATTAACAGAAAGAGAGGACTGGACATGATGGGGAACAGGGGGTAGAAATACACAGACTAATTAACAGAGAGAGAGGACTGGACGAGACTAACGAGACAATGATGGGGAACAGGTGCAGGCAGACACGGAGGGAAACTGGCGAGACAGGAAATGCAGACCACAGAAAGAGATGGGCGGAGACCAGGACGGATGACAGACGGGTAAACACAGAGCACATACGGATATAGCAACAGCAGACATATTGAGCCTACAGTTTGTATTAGCTGATCTGACAGTCAGCAAGCATGTCACAGTGTGTGGAGGAAGAAACTACTGCACTAAATCATAGAAACAAGGGACTAATTTAAAGTGTATCTCACAATGAACTCAGAGCATAAAGCTCAAAGACATGATCGCAAGATGGAAGTAGAATAGATCAGTTCGACACCTTTACCTTCAATAATAAAAGTTTTGCGGCCGGTAGAAAAATATTTTGGCCCTGTTTATGCTCAAATATACACATTATGTGACTAGAATACGGTTTCTGTATTCTCAATAAAAGGAAAATGATTTCTATTTTTGTCGATTTATTTGAAACTTGATAGATATCATGTAAAAATATAGAGTATCGAATCGTATCGTCGGGAATTCTGAATTATTGAAAATAATTGAATCGTTGACTTAAGAAATCCATAGTGTATCAAATCGTCATGAAGGCTCCGATTTACACCCCTACTAGTTTCAGTGAAGGGTAAAAACTGCACATGGTTTGGTTTGGTTTTCTGGGACATGCTTACTATTTGACTATAGCCCACGTCATTCTCCACCAGCCACTTGAAGGTCCGGCCAGTGTAACGCCCGAAGGTCATGACCAGCTGCCCCAAGTACTGGGCCTCAGTGGGCCTTTCACTTCAATTAGGGAATCTTCTGCGAAAGTGCCTCCTGAATCCCGATGGTGATCCGGATCATTCCCAAAATGCAATAGTTTCATCCTTGGGTCATGTCAGACCTTTCCTGAAAATGTCATCGAAATCCATCCACAAGTGTTTGAGTTATCTTGCTAACAGACAAACAAACAAACAGACAGACAGACAAACCCTGATGAAAACATAACCTCTTATCAGTCCATGCCACAGAGTTGCATGACATTTTGCACAGCATGCAAGCTTCCTGGTCTGTTGTGGAAGGTAAACCAGACACAAACCACACTGCGTCACTCTGCCTTGTGGCTCAGAGGAGACTGTGGACTCCATCTCTCTCAACCCAACGAACCACACTGCACCACTACCCTGTGGACTTCATCTTTCTCAACCCAGGCCAGCGACCCCTCTCTCACCATTTCACATGGGCAGGTGTGTACCAAAGGGACTCTCAGTAGCATTTTAAGAATTACTTCTGGCTTGCTTGGTTGTAAACGTACACATTTCTGTGGTGGCCAAGCTCATTACAGTAATTTCCTGTGTTTCAGCTGTAATTTCCTGTGTTTTAGGCATTTCCCCGTGAGCAGCAGGGCAGTATTTTATGCTAGTTAAAAGAGGCAAGATCATATTACTACTAATACTAGAGTAACTAGTAGTCCAGTAATACTTAAAGCAGCCTTGATTTTGTTCAACAGCTGATCTTGATGCCATTTCAGCACAAAGCAACACAACGTGCACATAAACATGTATAGCATGTATAGCATAAACGTGCACATAAACATGTGTAGCAGCTTCAGCTTCTTTCTGCTGTTGACAGGATGCAAAGTGCCTCGGCGTCGTCTGACCAGTACATGCAGAACAATGCAAAAATGCATCTCAGTACTTGTTATCAACAGTACATTTATTTACATATTAAACAAAAGGGTTCAACACAGGATCCTGATGTTTAAGGTTATGTCGAATACTGAATCCATTATTGACATTTGGCTGAATACAAAACCGAATACCGAATCCCAGTATTTTCTGCGATGCACGCATCAATGCAGTAAAAATCACCAAAAACTGTGAAACTGGCAAAAAGCTTTCCCAAGATTATTTAAGCACTTGAACTGGTCACATTGTTGACAGGATTATTCACTTTTTCAGCATAGGTTGAAATGCCTATGAAACTAAAAATGAAATAAGGGCACAACGAAGAAAATTGTAATTTACAATTAAATTAAAACTACAGTTTAATAGCAATGACCAGATCCCACTTACGAGCCAAACTATTACACGCAGGGTGCGATTTGAAAAAAACAGAGGGGGGGGGGTGTTTAATGGTCTTGTCTTGTTTCGAACATATTTGGTTTGGTTTGGGATCTAATTTACTCTTGGACTGTTTAATTATATTGCAAAATGTTGGGGCTGATGGACATTGAAATCTGGGGGTATGGTTCGCTATTAAGTGTCGTGTAGCCTCCTTAAAAGAGTGTGGGGATTTCCACCTGCTAGACGCCGCATTAATTCATTGATGGAATGGAAACGTAAATATTTCATGGCCAAGTAGCCTACACTATTGAGTTGAATCAAAACTATCCATGACTTTTTTTTTTACTATGTGCCTAATAGGCTACAGAATAGTCTATCTCATGACAATCTTTGCACTGCTCTGAACGCGTGTCATATTTGGCTCAGCGCTGTTTTCTCTGGGCAAGTTCCCGCACTAAGACGTTACTTTGTGTTTGATGCGTTCAGAAAGGTGCGCCGTCTGTCAGTTAATAGCATAGCCTATTCTGATGTATTGACACAGTTAATAGCATAGCCTATTCTGATGTATTGACACAGTTAATAGCATAGCCTATTCTGATGTATTGACACAGTTAATAGCATAGCCTATTCTGATGTATTGACACAGTTAATAGCATAGCCTATTCTGATGTATTGACACAGTTAATAGCATAGCCTATTCTGATGTATTGACACAGTTAATAGCATAGCCTATTCTGATGTATTGACACAGTTAATAGCATAGCCTATTCTGATGTATTGACACAGTTAATAGCATAGCCTATTCTGATGTATTGACACAGTTAATAGCATAGCCTATTCTGATGTATTGACACAGAAGATCAGTTAATAGCATAGCCTATTCTGATGTATTGACACAGAAGATCGTTACATGTCAGTTAATAGCATAGCCTATTCTGATGTATTGACACAGAAGATCGTTACATGTCAGTTAATAGCATAGCCTATTCTGATGTATTGACACAGAAGATCGTTACATGTCAAGAACTTTAGCAAGCTAGTGTAGCCGGAACAGCTGTCAATTCCAGCTACGCTGCGTTGTGTTCTGGTGCGGATACTGAAGACACACGAAAGATTCCTTTCTGGCTCTTTATTTCTTGAAGAAATAGAAACAAGGGCACGGATGCAGTTTGCCTTCATATAAAAACAGTAGCCTCCCTCAGTCGAAGGTAAATACAGACTGACTTGAATTGCATTCAAAGATCATAAAACAAAATACAATAAAGAATTACTATGTAAAACAAATGTTTGCATCACATTGCATGTTATTTTGGGGAAATATCTCTTAAATCTAACCTGTTCACATATACAACCTACAGTACATGTAACTACATGTAGATGGGCTACACCACAATTATCATATTATCTAACATAATGCATGTAAATGATCATAACATTTGCCAACACGGTAATGGGAGTACATACCTTGAAGAAATAGAAACAAGGGCACGGATGCAGTTTGCCTTCATATAAAAACAGTAGCCTAACACAAAAAAGAGAGAAACTGAAGCATGTAGGCTATCCTGCATGAAGACAACATGGCGAACGCTAACAACACACGCACACACATCATACAACGTGGTTAGCTAGTTAGCTATTCCAAAACGTCTCATCATCACTTCAAAAATACATTTAGGAACACAAAACCACTCATCCCGTATGCCCTTACAATACTACTCATGAATAAATCATATGGTACACTTAAACATGCATTAAAACACATCAATTAAGTTTTAGTGACCACATCGCGTTTGATACATACCTCCCTCAGTCGAAGGTAAATACAGACTGAAGGCTGAACGCGATTGATGCAATACACTCCCTACACTATTCCCACAGAGGGCGCTATTGCACAAGATAATATAAAACTCCCAATACCAAAGCTAATTTCATAGCAGAACAAATGAAGGATTTTGGAGAAATAAAACATATTGACCTCAGCCAAACACAATTGAAAACAAAAAACATACAAAATATTTTATATCTGTTACATTCACCCCTCTTTAATTTCACCAAAATCCTGAACACAGAGGGTACATTAACTAGAAATAAATCATCAATACAAAACATGTTCACATTCACATGGTCCAAAATAACCCCAGGAATCTAATTCCTCACACAGCATATCAAGCTACTTACAAAGTAAGTTCAAAGAAAAACAGTAGTTGATCAGGCTACTATCTCTTTTAGTAAATATGGTGCCTTTTACACCACATCAAATCATGGCACTCTTTCCCCTCCAATATGAACACCTTATCAGAATGAATAAAATAAATAAAAACACTACACTCAGGTCTCTAATTTATCACTCTGTCTAAAACAGGCTGAGTAAAGACAGTGATCTTCGATTAGCCCCTTCTACAATACCCTTTGGAAAAGGTTTTTGCATCATGTTCTCTATAAGCCGGTTGACTGTTTTCACAACCCTGCCTGTACGTGTCCTAACTGTGTGTGTCCCTGGCCCTAAATCTAGTACTGGTGTCTGACGATCAATCACTACAGTAGGTGAGGTGTCATTAGAGGGCCCTGTCTCGCCTAATGCAGGAACACTTAAAATATCAGCGTCTACATCAGTTATGTGTGACTCTGGGAGAACACCAGAACTGGATGGGCCTCTCACAGGTAAGGCTTCTCTTCCTCCCCCTTGGTTTTCACTGTTACTGACAGGACTGAACTGAGGTTCCATAGGCGTCAGATGATCAGAGCCTCCGGCCGATGAGTATGGCATCTCACTCTCCATTCCTGGGTCTTCAACACCTTCCCCTAGCTCACTGTCAGTATCAGACGTCTTGCTTATCCATGAGCGGGTACGGTCCTCAGAAGCTTCTACTGCCAGGCTACTCAAGCCATCAATGGACGGAGGCTGGAACTCACTGACCAAATCTGAGGCACCTTCATCCAACTCCCTATTGGTCTGTTCTGGGACGGGTAGAAAACTCACATCCAACATCAAATTTCGGTGAACGACTTTGGTTCTTCCGCTCTCCTCCCTGACTTTGTAAACATGGGTTTGAGGATTCCGGTCTATGACAGTATAGATGGTGGGCTCCCACTTATCCGCTAACTTCCTTTTCCCCCTTTCCGTTTTATTTGCAAGTAAAACCCTATCGCCAACATTCAGGTAAGTGCCACGGACTTTCTTATTGTAGCCATCAGCTTGGTGTCGCTGCTCTTTCCTTGCATGCTGTTGAGCAATGCCTGCTGCTACATGAAGGTTTGCCATCAGTTTTTCTGCATAAGTCCTGTAGTCAACCACAACTGGATCCTTCAGGACTTGTTTGAAGACCATATCTACCGGTAGTCTGGGGACTCGGCCATACATCAAGTAGAACGGGGCGTATCCAGTTGTTTCATGGATGGTGGCATTGTAGGCGAAGGTCAAGGTTTGAACCTGTTGAGCCCAGTGTTGTTTGGCTGCCAATGGCAGAGCACGCAACATACTGCCGAGGGTCCTGTTAAACCTTTCAGTTTGCCCATTTCCCATGGGATGGTAAGCAGTTGTGTGTGACTTGGTGATTCCTGTCAGGCTGAGAAGTTCGGAGATGAGTTTACTTTCAAAATTGGCTCCCTGATCCGAATGAATTCGCTCTGGAAAACCGTATATGCAGAAGACATTATCCCATAACTTCTTTGCAACTTGTTTCGCAGTTTGGTTAACACAGGGAAATGCATGAGCCAACTTTGTGAAATGGTCTGTTATAACCAACACATCCACTGATCTTTGTTTGTGGTCCTCAGCACTCCAGAAATCAATACACACCAACTCCATGGGCGCAGATGTGCGAATACTCTCCAAAGGAGCTCGGGCGGCTGGTTCAGGGGTCTTTGCTAGAATACATCGTCGGCAGCATTTCACATACTCCTTGATATCTCTTTCCATCTGGGGCCAGAAAAAACGCTGTCTGGCAAGGTGTACTGTTCTAGCTTGCCCTTGATGCCCTGCAAGATCATGCACACCAGCAAGAGCCTTGTCCTTCAAGCTGGTGGGTAGGACAAACTGGTATCTTTTCTGTCTGGTCATAGGGTCTTTGATAATCCTATACAGGACCCCATCCTGGACTTTAAGCTGATGCCACTGTTTGCATAATGTCTGTGCACTAGCAATTAGCTGATTTCTTTCCTGTCTAAGTGGTGGTTTCCCCCTTCGGACAAACGGCAGGACCTCCCTGATGACTGGATCCCTCTCTTGGCAGTGCCGCAGCTCATCCAGAGAGAAAGCTGGAGGTGTGTCCTGTTCAGAAAGCACTGCCTGAGGAAGAGCCTTCAGAAACTGGATCGCTCTCAACTCTGCACCTTTTTCCCACTCAATGTGAGCTTCGCAAGAGGATCTAACATCCAAGGAATCCTGACTGCCAGCCACCCTGTCGTGAGGGGCGCCCATGATCAAACAGCCAGAATCACTTGCCTGGAGACATTGGACCTTGCACCGGAAAACCTCTTGAATGTTCTCCTCTTTTGTTCCCTCTGCTTCTGCCAAAAGAGTCTCATATGACTCACTGATCACCCTTTGACTCACTGACCTAGCAAAAGGATCTCTACTCAAGGCATCCGCCACAATGTTCTTTGCCCCGGGGATGTGTTTCAGACTGAATGTGTATGGGGAAAGCTTTGCTACCCACCGTTGTTCACAAGCGTCAAGTTTCGGTTTGGTCATTATATAGGTTAGTGGATTATTATCGGTCCACACTGTAAAAGTCTGACCCTTCAACCAATGACTGAATTTCTCACAAACACTCCACTTGAGCGCTAAAAATTCTAGGCGATGGGCAGGGTATCTCTTTTGTGAGCCAGAGAGCGTTTTGCTTGCAAAGGCAATCGGTCGTGCTTTGGTTCCCTCTTCTGGTATCTGGGATAAAACTGCCCCGAGACCGTCAAGAGAAGCATCAATGGACAATATCAGTGGTTTAGAGAAATCTGGGTGGGTGAGGACTGCACAATTCAAAAGCTTCTCCTTGAGATTTAGGAAAGCGGAGTCACAATCATCTGTCCAGTCTGAGGGCTTGAGCTTTCTGAAGACTCCTGGATTCTGATTTGACTTTCCAGTCTTCCCTCTCCGCTTCTGACCAGCTGTGAGAGCGAACAGAGGTTTGGCTATTGAAGAGCAATTGGGTATAAAATGTTGGTAATAGAAGACCATGCCCAAAAATGATTTCACTCTCCTAACTGAAGGAGTACAGCCGTCATCCTCCATCAAATCCCTCTTTGACATTTTAACGATGACCTCCACCTTGTCTGGGTCAACAGCCACCCCATCACCATCAATAATGTGTCCAAGGAATTTCACTGACCGCCGCAAAAGATGGCATTTCTTGGGGCTTAACTTCAGATTGTGCTCCCGTAACCTCTGAAAAACAACCTCCAGCCTATTAATGGCCTCTTGTTCGGACGGAGCAAAGATCAAAAGATCATCCAGATAGCATAACAAGCTGCTGAAGTTTAGATCACCAAAGATGCTAAGCATCATTCTCATGAAAGATGCGGGACTGTTGCAAAGGCCCTGTGGCATCCTATTATATTCATGCAGGCCAAGGGGTGTAGTAAAGGCAGTATATTTTTTGTCTTCCTCATGCATGGGCAGGTTATAAAAACCCGATGTGAGATCCATGGTGCTAAAGATGGTGTTACCACCAAGGGCTGCCAAACAGTCTGACTGATGAGGTAGAGGATGAGCATCCTTGATGGTCCTCGCATTCAGCCATCGGAAGTCTGTGCATATGCGGAGATCACCATTTTTCTTCCAAACCATCACAAGTGGGGAAGCATATTCACTTAGTGACTTACGTATGATTCCCTGCTCTTCCATTTCAGTGAGAACTTTTCGCAGCTTTTGATAGTGTGCTGGTGGCACCCTACGATATGGAAGGCGGAATGGACGGTCATCTGTAAGTCGGATTCTATGTGCGAAACCCTTGGCTTCTCCACAGTCTAGATGGTGTTTGGAGAATATATCCTGGTATTGTTCCAGCAACGTCACCAGTTGCATCTTGGTGGTGGGGCTCACCTCACAATGGTCAACATCGACATCCACCAGGCCGGATTTCTGTAGTCTCTGTCTCAGGTCAGTATTGTCAATATGTTTAGCAGGAGTAATTTGAACTGCATCACTCTCTCTTTGACAAGAGCCTTGGAGCAGTGCGAGATCCTCAACTGCGACACAAGGCGAAACATCTGCCAGCTTTGAGTTCTTTTTCAGCGTGAGTGGTTTATCTGTGATGTTGGTAACTTTCATGGGAGTCCAGCCATCTCCCCACAGAGGTGTGACCACCCTACCGACCATGATGCCTCGAGGGATACACTTTGAAGAGGTTGACTCCACCACGACCGTGCTCCCTGGTGACATAGGCACATTACTCGGCAGCCTGCCCCATAGTAGGTATTCTTGTCTTGGAAGCAAAGTCACTGCCTGGGTTAGCTTCACTGTACCCACCTTTTCTGGGACTTCTGCACCCCTCCACCTTGTGAGGCTAGCCATCATCTCCAAAAATTGCTCACATTCAGAAGACCCCTGTGCATTTCGTGAGATAAGTGTCCAATAGTTCCCATCGCTTTTCAGCTGATGCAAGACATATTTCAGCATGTTCGTGCCTATAATTATGTCGTCTCTCTGACCGGCGACCACCAATACTGGAACTGTACATTTTACCCCATACAAACTTAATTCCACTTCATACATGCACTTGGGGCTCACCTGTACTCCCCCACAGCCAACAAGGATGATGCGCTGCTCTGGCTCTTGTGGTTGAGACAGAATGTTCTCTGATAGGAGTCTCTGTTCTGCTTCTTCGCTTATTGTACAAGCCATTGATCCTGTATCAAGCAACCCTTGCAACTGGCCAGAACCATTAACCATCACAGGTGCATGGAATAATTCGCCAAATGGCTCAACCGTGTGAATATTCTGAACAATAACTGTGCAATCCTCTTTCATTGCCTTACAAACATTTACATATGCCTCTCTTAATTCTTCATCTCCCTTGAGGGTTGACGCTTCAACGCCCACACATCCCCTCTCCAAATGTGAGCCACCTAGTTTAAACCTGCTCCGCCCTGCTCATCACTAGGTTGTGTCTGGGCTGGTCGTGGCGTGGCATTAATTCTTGGTTTGCGCTGCTGGCAATCTCTCTTCCAATGACCAGGCTTGAAACAGCCCATACAGAGATTCTCCTGTCTGCAATGTCCAGTTGTTGAGTGTTCAATGGACCGACAAACTCTACATCTCTTCTGGGGAATGACTGCTGGCCCTTTGCTTGGTGATACAACTGCAGCTGTCTGAGCTTTCTGCTCCAGCACGCGGTCCAGCAAACCGATGAGGGACTGAACGCAAACACTCTCTGCTTGAGAGGAAGGTGACGGCCTCATTGCACTCTGGTAGCTGGTAAGTTCTTTGATGCTATCACCACCAACAACCTCCTCTAATGCTGGTATCTGAGCATGCGCACTAATCTGCTTTGGCCGATTTGATCTACCTGGATTCTTTGCTCTGGCCTCTCTCTGGTGTTCAATGAGGTGCTCCTGAATCTCGTTTGCTGTCCATCTCTCTGCTATTTTACACTTCAAGACATTTGAAAGAGTGGGGTCAGGGCAGTGCTTCACTAACATCATCGTTACTTCATGAGAGGGATCTTCAATGTTCCGTCCCTGCCTCCTCAAACACTCATCTGCGACATCGACAGCTTTATTCAAACGGATCCAGTATTCCATGGGGCTTTCCCCAGTCAGTGGAAGGGTGTTGTAAAAATCTGCCAGAGGCATCGAAGAGTATGTTACCTCACTAAAATGTTGCTTAAGTATATCAAAGATCAGCTTGAAGTTTTCAGCTGGCCTCAAAGATGGAATACTGCGCAGGGTAACTTTAACAATGTCTCTAGCCTTTCCCATTAGTCTTGACATTATTTCTTGAGAGTGCTCCTGCTGTGGAACACCCCTCTTTCTCAGGTAAACATCCATCATTTCCTCCCACTCATGTACAGTATGCTTGTCAGTTCCATCTCCCCTGAAGTATGGAGGCTCTTTGACATCTGCCTTCATCACTAACTTCACTCCAGTCGTATTTAAGTCAGAATGTCCCTGGCCCATGTTCAGAGTAGGTGTATGAATGGTTTGGCTATTTTGGCTACCAACAGATGCTTGTAACTGACTTGCTATGTTCTCCCCAATTTGCTGAGCTAACTGTGTTATGAGGTTCCCTATATCTGAAGAATTTACCCGTGGACTAGGGATAGGCTGTCCGGGAGAATGTTCATCAGTGTGCATGCGAGTGAAAGAGAATGCAGGTTGACCTACTGTACTAGCACCCTTCCCTATGTCTGAAATGTCCTCTAAACTAGGCATGCGTTGTCTGGTGGGAGGAAGTGCATCAGTGTGTATGCGAGTGGAGGAGAATACAGGCTTGCCTACTGAATTAGCACCCCTAATTGGAGTTGATTCCATCTCTCCAAAAAGCTTACCCAATCCTAAGCTTGCCATACCAACACCCGAATGACCTGATGTCGCGTTTACATCCCTACCGTCTGCCATTTTAGCTACTAACAATGTTATAAACAGTACCAATAAAAGGTGAATAAAAAAAAAAGCTAAATGTAGAAAACACAGGATGAAATTAAACTGACTGAGATATAGGCATTAACCACACATAATATTCACAATGTGTCTCGTAACAGTAGGCTATATGTCAGTGTTGGTAAGATGTTCCTACTCGTTGCAGCAACCACCGGCGATCAGTCTGGCGATGATCTGAAGTGATCCCATCCGGGTCACGGCACCAATGTAGCCGGAACAGCTGTCAATTCCAGCTACGCTGCGTTGTGTTCTGGTGCGGATACTGAAGACACACGAAAGATTCCTTTCTGGCTCTTTATTTCTTGAAGAAATAGAAACAAGGGCACGGATGCAGTTTGCCTTCATATAAAAACAGTAGCCTCCCTCAGTCGAAGGTAAATACAGACTGACTTGAATTGCATTCAAAGATCATAAAACAAAATACAATAAAGAATTACTATGTAAAACAAATGTTTGCATCACATTGCATGTTATTTTGGGGAAATATCTCTTAAATCTAACCTGTTCACATATACAACCTACAGTACATGTAACTACATGTAGATGGGCTACACCACAATTATCATATTATCTAACATAATGCATGTAAATGATCATAACATTTGCCAACACGGTAATGGGAGTACATACCTTGAAGAAATAGAAACAAGGGCACGGATGCAGTTTGCCTTCATATAAAAACAGTAGCCTAACACAAAAAAGAGAGAAACTGAAGCATGTAGGCTATCCTGCATGAAGACAACATGGCGAACGCTAACAACACACGCACACACATCATACAACGTGGTTAGCTAGTTAGCTATTCCAAAACGTCTCATCATCACTTCAAAAATACATTTAGGAACACAAAACCACTCATCCCGTATGCCCTTACAATACTACTCATGAATAAATCATATGGTACACTTAAACATGCATTAAAACACATCAATTAAGTTTTAGTGACCACATCGCGTTTGATACATACCTCCCTCAGTCGAAGGTAAATACAGACTGAAGGCTGAACGCGATTGATGCAATACACTCCCTACACTATTCCCACAGAGGGCGCTATTGCACAAGATAATATAAAACTCCCAATACCAAAGCTAATTTCATAGCAGAACAAATGAAGGATTTTGGAGAAATAAAACATATTGACCTCAGCCAAACACAATTGAAAACAAAAAACATACAAAATATTTTATATCTGTTACACTAGCATCAGTTAAGTTGCATTCATATCAAGGGGGGGAAGTCCTTGTCCCAACCGGAGATGAAAATAATTTAGCAGAGGTAGGGATAGGAAAACCAGAGGGGGGGAAATCCCCCCCTACAAACCGCACCCTGATTACACAAACACATACTGTATCTTTAATGTCATTGCATTGCCCTCAGGGTGTGTGGGTATAGTGAGAGCCTGTTGATCAGACTATTACATTTCTGAATAAGGTTGACATGTTTCTCACAGTTTTACTATTCTCTTGTAATTTCATGATAGGAATCACCTCACTGATGAGGAAACCCAGTAAAATACCACAAGGTTTGCTACTTCTCCCTTTGCTATGTACTTCCCCTTTAGATCTCTGATGTGGCACCAGATAATGGAAGTGTGTTGTGTGGTTCATGCTTTCTTTGCATGTCCTCATTTAAATACATAATAAGTGACAGACACACATACACTGAACCAGTTACACCAGATACGCTCACACGAACAGGAGTCTTGCGTATGGGCAGGTGTGCTGCTTGCTGTCTGCTGTAATGACACTGTAATGTACTGTAAAGGCTGTAATGACACATACATACAGAGGTGAAGGACTGGGAATGTTGGGAATGTTGAACATCTAAAGAGGACCATCTGCTCTCCTCCTGCAGAACACCAACAAGGACGCACCTGGCTGTAACTAGGATGCACCTGGCTGTAACTAGGATGCACCTGGCTGTAACTAGGATGCACCTGGCTGTAACTAGGACGCACCTGGCTGCACTCATCCTGCTGCTCCTGCTGATGGGTAAGGGCTCTACGCCTGTCTGTCTGCCCAGCCTACTGA
>NC_085014.1:2699617-2704617 GCF_963854185.1 Sardina pilchardus
CCTGTACTGCTACCGCTACCGCTGCGTCGATGTCACTCACGCACACACACACACACACACACACACGGACACGACCTGTCACATGACCTCGTGATCTGTCATGTTTTGCTCCGTATTTGCGTGAGAAGAAATCTCCATCCCCATGTGATGCAACAGTAAATGCTCTCATGTGTTTTTCTCCAGACTCAGAATGTTTCAGGTGGACGGATCTACGGGGTCAGCATCTGCAACAAGAGCATCTCAGGGCTGAACCAGCAACTCAACATCACTATCAGTCTACCCAACGCTGACATAACTGTAAGGGTAGGACACCCACATACTCAGCCGCTATTCTCAGTGCTTCTGCACAACACACAGATATGTACTTTAAAAAGGGTGTCCTTTGACATTTCGACAGGCTTCACTGACTCTTATAACTTTGAGTGACATTTCTCTCCCTCATCTTATTTCATGTAGGAAAACAAGGAGCCAAGTTGTAGGTTTTTGGATTATACAAGCAGTGGTAAGGATTATGACACTGGTGATGTCATTGTGATTTGCATTGTATAGTCATATTACTGCATTATGTTGCTGTGACTACAGACACTGATGATGTCATTGTGATTTGCATGGTATAGCCATATTACTGCATTATGTTGCTATGACCACAGACAGAATACTCTGCATGGGTTCCTCTCATCTTTGTGGAAATTTCTTCAGAGTGTTTCGTGGAGTATTATTCTGTGTGTTTTCTGGAGTATTATTCTGTGTGTTTTGGAGTATGATGTGGTGTGTTTACCTCAAAGGCTTCTAGAATGTGATGCTACCCATAGTTCTCTCTGCTTCAACCCTGGCTCTTATCAGCTTTAGTCCCCATCATCATCATCATCAACCCTGGCTCTTATCACAGCTTTAGTCCCCATCATCATCATCATCATCAACCCAGGCTCTTATCAGCTTTAGTCCCCATCATCATCATCATCAACCCTGCCTCTTATCACAGCTTTAGTCCCCATCATCATCATCATCATCAACCCAGGCTCTTATCAGCTTTAGTCCCCATCATCATCATCATCAACCCTGCCTCTTATCACAGCTTTAGTCCCCATCATCATCAACCCTGGCTCTTATCACAGCTTTAGTCCCCATCATCATCATCATCATCATCATCAACCCTGGCTCTTATCAGCTTTAGTCCCCATCATCATCATCATCATCAACCCTGGCTCTTATCACAGCTTTAGTCCCCATCATCATCATCATCAACCCTGGCTCTTATCAGCTTTAGTCCCCATCATCATCATCATCATCATCATCATCAACCCTGGCTCTTATCAGCTTTAGTCCCCATCATCATCATCATCATCATCATCATCAACCCTGGCTCTTATCAGCTTTAGTCCCCATCATCATCATCATCATCATCATCATCAACCCTGGCTCTTATCACAGCTTTAGTCCCCAACATCTAAACATCTATTTCTTCCAGATTTCAAGACGGATGGTTGCTCAACACAGTGGAATAAAACAGAAGAAAAAGTGATCTGTTCTTGCAACCACCTGACCTACTTTGCTATACTGATGGTTTGTGCTAGTTCATTTTCCCAGCATGCTTTGTGTTGCTATGGCTGCAGGATAAGCCCTCCATGTTAGAGGGTGGCTAGTATCTATGAGCAGTGACTGCCAGGAACTCAGTAGCATAATCCATAGCTGTATCTTGCTGTGTAGCTGGACTTTGCTGTACCTTGCATATTTACTATGTCCACATTCAAGTCTTGGAGATCCAGTCTGATACAGTTTAATGTAACTTTCAGTTTAATTTTACCTTTCAAAATCCGAGAATCTGAGACTTGAGGCATTACAAGGCAAGGCATACAACAAGCCCATATACTGTATATATTTAAATATTCACACAGCTCTGGAACAAGCTTAATGTTTGATGTCATTCTACAGTTGCGGAATGACATTTGCATGAGTTGACGGTCATATTCGATTAAGACTGTGTGTGTGTGTGTGTGTGTGTGTGTGTGTGTACTGTATGTACTGTAGGTGAGTCCTGATATCAGCAGTGCTGACGCGGTGAATCTGAGCTATATCTCTGTGTGTGTGTGTGTGTGTGTGTCTGTGTGTGTGTGTGTGTGTGTGTGTGTGTGTGTGTGTGTGTGTGTGTGTGTGTGCTGTATGTAGGTGAGTCCTGATATCAGCGGTGCTGACGCGGTGAATCTGAGCTATATCTCTCTGATTGGCAGCAGCATCTCCCTCACCTTCCTGCTCCTCACCGTCCTCATGCTCATCATACACAGGTGTGTGTGTGTGTGTGCGTGTGTGCGTGTGTGCGTGTGTGTGTATACTGTCTGTGTGTTGTCTTTGTGTTCACTTTTGTGTGTGTGTGTGTGTGTGTGTGTTTCTGTGAGTAGGAGCATGTGTGTGTGTATGTGTGTTTGTGTGTGTGTGTGTGTGTGGCCCAGTGTGTTTGACCCAGTACTCCTGCCTGTTTGACCACCTGTATCCGTCTTTCCTCAACCCTCCATCTCTTTCAGGCAAATGAAGTGTAATGTAGTGTAGTGTAGTGTAGTGTAATGTTATGTAGTGTAATGTAATGTAATGTGTCTTAGTCTTTCCTCTGTCTGCATAACCCTCCATCTCTCTCTCTCAGGCAAATGTAATTTCAATTTCAATTTCAATTTAATGTCGCTTATAGAGCGCCAATACATTACACATGTCTCAAGGCGCTTTACAGAGTGTTAGACATTCAAAGAGAGCCCATGAGTAACAGGGGCAAGGAAAAACTCCCTAGAATTGGAGATACATATAGGAAGAAACCTCAGACAGACCCACGACTCAAGGGCCCAACCCATCTGCCTTGGGTCAGTTACAGTACAGTCATTTGTAGTTTGAAAGTTACAATGACAATGAAAGTTCAAATAGTCCAGTGTAGGGAATAAATTGTCCATTAGTAATCCATTAGTTATTTCTGAAGGTGATGGGTCGCTGGGATCCGAGGGCCAAAGATTCGGGCAGGGAACCACAGCAGGCGATGTTAGGGCAGTCATAGGGATGGCGAAGGCAATGGCGATGGTAGGGCAGTCAGAGGGATGTGACTTCAGGTGTGATGAGGGACAGGCACAGAGATGGTTGATGGCTGGTAATGGTTTACCTCACAGGTGAGGTATAGGGGAAAGGGAAGAGAAATAGAGTGTGTTAGTATTACTGTAAGTCATATTAAGTATTAATAAGTATATCAATGGTGATATAAATGGTTATACTATAGAGGGTTTACAAAACGCTTTTACACACCTCTTTTGTGGGGACAGGTGCGTAGGAATAGGTTACCCAGTTAAACCCGAAGAGGCATCCCGCACATCGTCCACCACGCATGCAAACATCCACCCACCCACCACGCACGCAACATCCACCCACCCACAATGCCCCCCCCAATGCCCCCCCCCCCCCCCCCAGGCGAACCCACACACCACCTCTGAACCGCGCGTCGGAGCAGCATGGCTGAGCATGGCCAGCCAGAGTCCGCCCACAGGCGGCGCCACCCATCCGCAGACACCCCCCACCACCATCCGCGAGCAGAGAGAACGGGGCCCGCGCCAGCCCCACCCCAACCACAACACCACGCGAACACACACCACGGCCCGACCAGGACACACAGTCTGATCCGCCCCGCCGCCCAGGCCCCCCGGAAGCAGCGCCCCCAGAGCAAGAGTCCAGAATGCTTCATGCTACATGTAATGTAGTGTAATGTAGTGTAATGTTATGTGACAACCCCCCATCTCTCTCTCAGGCAGATGTAATGTAGTGTAGTGTAATGTAATATCACAATCCCCCCATCTCTCTCAGGCAGATGTAATGTAGTGTAATGTAGTGTAGTGTAATGTAGTGTAATGTAGTGTAGTGTAATGTAGTGTAGTGTAATGTAATGTCACAATCCCCCTCTCTCTCTCAGGCAGATGTAATGTAGTGTAATGTAGTGTAGTGTAATGTAATATCACAATCCCCCCATCTCTCTCAGGCAGATGTAATGTAGTGTAATGTAGTGTAGTGTAATGTAGTGTAATGTAGTGTAGTGTAATGTAGTGTAGTGTAATGTAATGTCACAATCCCCCTCTCTCTCTCAGGCAAATGTAGTGTAGTGTAATGTAATGTAGTGTAATGTAATGTCACAATCCCCCCTCTCTCTCAGGCAAATGTTGTGTAATGTAATGTAATGTAGTGTAGTGTAGTGTAGTGTAATGTAATATCACAATCCCCCTCTCTCTCTCAGGCAGATGTAATGTAGTGTAGTGTAATGTAGTGTAATGTAGTGTAGTGTAATGTAATGTCACAATCCCCCCTCTCTCTCAGGCAAATGTAGTGTAGTGTAGTGTAGTGTAGTGTAATGTAATATCACAATCCCCCTCTCTCTCTCAGGCAGATGTAATGTAGTGTAGTGTAATATAATGTAATGTAGTGTAGTGTAGTGTAATGTAATGTCACAATCCCCCTCTCTCTCTCAGGCAGGCCAGCTCAGACGTGTCTATGAAGATCCACATCAACTTGGCTTCAGCTCTGATTCTGCTGAACGTCCATTTCCTGCCCAGCTCCTGGGCGGCCTCTCTGGCGCCCTCTGGAGGCTGTGTGTATGTGGCGGTCATGCTGCACTACAGCCTACTGGCCACCTTCAGCTGGACGGCCATCGAGGGCTTCCACCTCTACCTGCTGCTTGTGCGCGTCTTCAACACCTACGTCAGGAGATACCTGCTCAAGCTGGGCCTGCTGGGCTGGGGTACGCGTGTGTGTGTGTGTGTGTGTGTGTGTGTGTGCGTAGGTGTGTGTGTGTGTGTGTGTGTGTGCGTGTGTGTGTGTGTGAGTCTTCAACACCTACATCAGGAGATACCTGCTCAAGCTGGGCCTGCTGGGCTGGGGTACGTGTGTGTGTGTGTGTGTGTGTGTGTGTGTGTGTGTGTGTGTGTGTGTCTTCAACACCTACATCAGGAGATACCTGCTCAAGCTGGGCCTGCTGGGCTGGGGTA
>NC_085014.1:2707117-2784617 GCF_963854185.1 Sardina pilchardus
ATGCGTGCACTAGTCATGAATCAGTCACGTGACTAAATTCAAGATGGCTGCGACCGGTAAACTTTCGAAAGTGACTGCCTGAATAAACAGTCATGTAAGTAAACAACCAGTGCTTTTTCAAAGTTCTCGATGTCTCGTTTTAAATGTCAGGGCCCTCAGAAGTCTACCAATAAAGTGTGGAGCTACTTTGAGCCTCATTAATGGTGTAAAACAGTGATTTATTTGCACGGCACGCCGATGCCCGAGCCACTAAAGTTGAACACCTCTTTTACTATTGCTGAGCTACCGCCGGGTTTCGGAGAACAGCTGACAGGTCGAGATCAGCTCTGAGACAATCGCTCACACTCGGTATCATATTTCAACACACTTTAAGTCAATATCACACCGGAATTCTCCTTTAAGCATATTTTGTCATTTGTATTTTGCATGATGGAACACATCAAATGTAGTTTGTAACAAAATACTTTGGGGGATTATATTATTTCACATGCTTAAAAATGTAAACATTAAAACTTAAATCTGTATTTTTTCTCTCAAATAAGCCCAAATTGAATCACTCAGTTAACTACCTTTAACCATGACAATAGGCTATGCTTATCATCATAGTAAAATATGTTGCCATATTTTTTGATGTTGGTAATGACAATGTCCAGGTTAGATGCACGACTATCATGTGACACAGCCTGTAGACCGACTTATTTGTTTTTTTATCTTCATTTCAAATTGTCATTTTGTCCCGTATACTGTCAACAAAGGTCAACCATGTTACATTTGTTTTTTTATCTTCATTTTGTCCCATATACTGTCAACACAGGTCAACCATGTTACATTTGTTTTTTTTTATCTTCATTTTGTCCCATACACTGTCAACACAGGTCAACCATGTTACATTTGTTTGAAATGCAGTTTTGATTAAAAAAAAACCTTGTGTAAGGTCTTCATATAATATATTGATATATCTAGTTGGTTACCATATCTGGTAACACTTAACTTGACGGGTAAGTTCATAACACATTAGCAGCTGTCATAAACTGCACATAAAGCATTCATGACTGTTTCATGAGACATGACTCAACATTCATATCAAACCTGATAACTGAACTCTGGCTTGTGGTGAGGCATTACGGTATCCATATGTTTACCTGTGTCATATATTGGTATGTTGATATGAATGCGGGGTGTCTCTTCAGGCCCTAGCTGCCCACAATGCCTATCATCGTGCACCCAAGCTTAGTGGTTGTGCTAGGTGTGTGTGTGTGTGTGTGTGTGTGTGTGTGTGGCGAGGGGTTCCATGGAGAGATTCAGCAAGAGTGGGTGTGATCTACGAGTATGTGGCGCCAGTGTTGTTGGCTGCAGCTACTAGTCTGTGACGATGAGTGTGGTTTGGTTTAGTAGCTTTTAAAAGAGTGTGGTAAAGTTGGTTTTATATCGGATGGATGTGCAGCAGTTTCCGAAAATGTATTTAGTACTGGCTTTGATGGATGGATTTGTGTCAAACCAACTATAGTGCAAGTTTAATACAAGACAAACATGTTTGTGCTCTCTTATCTAACTCTAGGGGAGACGGTGAAGAACCAATTTCATAAAACGGTGTTGTGTTCCTTTAAATAGATTAATTTAAATTGCCTCAGGCGGACATATTGCTGAACAGTCTACAGTAGTTGAGATGTATTACACGGCACTGCCATCTTGTGGGCAGAGTAGGACTAGCAGGGATGTAAAAAATGTCACTGCAGCTCAAGGTTAGTTTTCAGCACCTTCACTCACACCTATGTGCGTGTCGAGGAACTACCCAGTAACTGTACAACCTGCAATTAGCACCAAAAAGGTTTCCAAAACATACACCCCCAGAATAACTTCAGAATCCTGCTTTTGAATTTGTGTTTGGCTATTGAGGGAGCATGCTGGTCATTTCTTTCAGGGTGCAGTCAAAAGCTACTCTAATATCACTTTAGAGTCAATATGACTTCACAAGCACAAACACAAGAAGAAACAAATGCACATATTCATGTAGGACTGACTTTTGATAATCATTTTAATACAAAATCATAAAATTGGTGTTAGTTCATATTTTTCCTTAAAATATCTTTACATAGTATAGGCTAAAATGCACAGCAACAGTACAACATGAATATAATTGAAGCACAATCAAGTGCAAAAGCTGCCCACTGTGCAGCATCTCCCCTTTAAAGCTCAATGAATGTGAAAGACTAGCGTGAGAAATGTTCATGGGAAATTCAACAGGAAGCTCAGAGAGCAAGAGTTCCTTCCTCATTTCAACTGAAAAGAAGCTGTTTTCACACATCTCACCCCAAACCACATGTACTGTACGTGCTTTCTTTTACACTAATGATGGCAGACCCGTCAGGCATTTTCCTACAATGCTTACAAAGTAAATGTCATGACATCTCTCGTCATGGCCCAGTAACAAATGAAACACCACTGCACTGCAACTATGAGGACGCTGGTGACTGATGACCACATGATCTAACACAAGCATTAACTGATGCAGTGAAATGAGAGGTGAGAAAAAGCCCACTTACACCTTACTGTACACTTCAAGGGATATTCCACCATTTGGGGAAAGCCCAATTACACCTTACACATAACATCGGCTGGAAAACCATTAGCCTAAACACAAATACACTGGACCAATGCCATAACTCTGACATTCAACATGACATGACCATAAATGTGAGCAGTGGGCACAGTACTAGGGGTTGTGTAATACTAACAGGCCACATACAGCACAACAGTCCCAGCAGGCCTCATGCAAGACCTGCCGTAGACCACTGACAGCACTGACACACAGTGTGACACTATGGACCTGAGGATTCATAAATGGAGTTCTTCTTCATCGTGGTCTGGTGTCCTGGTGGTTCTGAGGCAGGTTCTCCATCCCCACTAGTGGAACGGTCAGTTTTCTGCTTGGGCAGCTGAACAACAGAGTATGTGACTTCCTGTTCTCTCTGGCTCGCCTCATACGGGGAACCTACAAAGGGAATTAAGACAAAATTACACTCTTGGGTTCTTGGAGTAATAGGCTTTAAAGAACCCTTGGGGGTTCCTTTGATGAACTCTTCAAAATGCTTTAAACAACCATTTAGGGGTGCCATGACGCAAGTGTAACAAAGCTAACTTAGTGCATGTGGAACGTTGGTAAACCTCACTCCCCGGCGCCTCAAGAGTGCTGCTGGCATGAAAGCTAGTATGGTTATGGTTATGGTTATTTAGCAGACGCCTTTGTCCAAAGCGACATACAAATAAATAACAATACAAATTAAATAAACAGTGAACAATTACAAAATGGGGAGAATAGCAATATTATCAATAAAGCAATAATTTTAAGCACTAACCTAATGAGAAATAAAACAGTGAAATGAGAATAGCAATCAAATAAGTGACTCAATTAATTAAATAAACAATAACTACAGCATGGTATGGCTAAATTTAAGGACAATAGCAAAATAAATGTCAAATTCTATCAATGGACAAATTATAACAACAATACTATTATACAAACCATAACACATAACAAACGCTCAAAAGACTAAGTGCATATTAAACAAATATGCCTTAAGACCCCTCTTAAAAGATCCAAAACTATTGCTGGAACGGAGAGCACTGGGCAACTCATTCCACCAACACGGAACCACTGAAGAATAGGATCTACAATTTGAGCTAGCATGTATGGTTGGTCGACATAACAGACGCTCCTCAGAAGATCGCAATGGGCGGTTGGGAATGTACATCGAGATTAAAGAACTGAAGCTGGGAGCAGATCCAGTCAGTGTCCTATAGGCCAGAGTGAGAGATTTAAATTTACTGTAATTCTGGCTACTATAGGGAGCCAGTGGAGAGTAACTAGGAGAGGGGTTACATGAGTCCTCTTTGGCTGATTGAAGACCAGTCGTGCTGCAGCATTCTGAATCAACTGCAGTGGTCTTAATACACAAGCAGGTAGGCCAGCTAACAGAGAATTACAGTACTCCAGCTTGGAGATAACCATTGCCTGTACAAGAAGCTGAGTGGAATCTTGTGTCAGATAAGGTCTGATCTTCCTAATGTTGTACAGGGTATACCGACATGACTTTGCAATTGAGGCAACATGCTCAGAGAAAGTAAGTTGGTCATCAATTATGACACCCAAGTTACGTGCCGAACGTACGTGTCTAATTTAGTAGTCTGTAGCCTAACAAGCTAGACCCACATCAAGATGTAGGGTCTAGGAACTCACCATATAGGGCTCAATCAGAGGGGTGGGATAAACTCCGGTCGCAACTCCTGGTCGCAGGTCAGTCATCATTATGTTATGCCCACCTACGGACTCTATAGGCTACACGATGTGATTGGCCTGGCCCTCATTGAAACTGGCCAGCTGCCAAGTCGACGGAGAGCCTAATCCAGTTTTTAAATTGCAATACATTTCTACTTGTTCTCCAACTTCAGGCTGTATGTAGCGCCCCAAAATAATGAACTACTGCTCTTTTTGACTACATAGAATTACATAGAAAACAAGCATTACTTTCACATATTGATAATTCCAGACTAACCGAAAACCATGACTGAAGCCTACTCTTTCTTAAAGTGACAGGCATTCAATTTGACCTACAGTAATGACATTAAAGATAAATGTAAGTGAATATGACAATCGTGTAATATGTCAAAATCAAAAATCAATATGAAATAGTCAATAGTCCCCCCCATTCCAGCCAAACACCCAAAGTTGGCAACCCTGCATGCACCATTTTTGGTTCTCTCTAAGAGTTTACTTTCTTAATGTAAGTACTTAGTTCACTATTATACCATGAATATAATTTCACTCATAGAACCCAAACTCACGGTCAGTCTTCTGCTCGGGCAGCTGAACGACGGAGTACATGGGTTCCTGCTCTCTCTGGCTCACCGCATAAGGGGAACCTACAAAGGGAAGTTATGACAACATTACTTTCTTAATAGAAACGCGTACAGAGTTCACTGTTATAGCATGAATGGAATTTCTCTCTGAAGAAGACAAGCAGCCAAACTCACAGTCATCATCACCGTCCTCTTCCTCCCCGTGCTGATTACTGGAGACAGTGATGAAGAGGGGCAGTGAAGAGAAGAGTCGAGAGAAAAGCACACAAAGATATCTGCTCTTAGTCATCGCTTCAGAGACACCTCTCAACGACAATATATTAATACAATTTATTAACAATCATCAAACACACAAGATCTAAAAGGTACCTTTGAGATATCACAGTGTGAGGATCTGTAAAGACGAGAACAAATAAGAACTGAATTCTATATATTTATGATCAAATGCTAAAATGATTCTGAAATGACATAAATGTCTCACCTTTGGTACCAGCTGATCTCCTCTTCAGTAGTATGATAACAACAACGATGAGAATAATGGGCACTACTATGCCTGCCACGTAGACTCCTGGAAAATATTATTTTAGATCAGATTATCATATTTACCAGAGTCCTTCAGCAGAGGGACATATACTATAGGCCTATGTTTTCCCACTGTGCTTACCAGCACTACCATCGCCAGGGGTGACAGTTGTTTCATGAGCACTTTGTGATTGTTTTTAGTGGAAGACTCTATAAATAAACATTATTATTATATTGTTGTTATTATTAGCCCTGCCTTAATGAATGCATATCATTATATTTACTAAAGTCCTTCAACAGAGGGATATGTGTTTTTCCACTGTACTTACCAGCACTGCTATCTACAGGAGTGGCGACTGTTTGATTAGCGCTTTGTGTAGAGTGCTCTATAAGAAAACATATATTGCTATCATTATGAGTCCTGCCTTGAATGCATATTGCATTATGTTTCATTCAGACACCTCACTGCATTATTCATTATGCCTTCCATATGAAATATCAAGCTGAACTCACCAACAGTGGTAATTCCAGTGGTTGTCAGATTGGCTTCAGTATACACATCTGATCAAGAGAAATACCATGAGATAGTGTCAGTGCATTACCATCCATTATTCAGTCATGACCATGGAGATAAGTGAAGTAAGAAAATTAAGTATCAAGCAGACAAAAGCAGTTTCAGAGATTGTAAAGCATGTTAAGGCATTTATTAGCTAACAACAGTTCAAGACTATACGGCCGGAGACCCAGCGCAGCACACCACTTAGGGCGATGGCCTACTGGGTCTCCTGGGCAGTGCGTTCTCTCTGCATTTAAAGGCCTTGCCTCTTCTTGATTCAATCAACAATGATCAGTCACATGGTCGCAGCAGGGCAGTTGCATCATCAACAAATGTTCAAAAGGTCACATGGGTTGGTTGACAAGTTTTGGTGTGATCAGAAGCTGATGTTCATGTTAAAAGTAAATTATAAAATATTTCTACTACATACGTAAGCATGATCACATGAGAAATTAATGAATTATTACTATATTAGTATTGTTGTCATTAGAGTCCTCCCGTAATGAATGCATATGGCACTTTTATTCAGACGCCTCACCTCACAAAATGTCAACTTCAGACAAATCGGACAAGTTGTACATCCATGTCAGTTTTTACAATACGCATCTAACTTCACCACACTTTATGTGGTGTCTCTTGAATTGGAGATTGAGCCTGAGGAAGCGCATGGCGAAACACGTTGCTCAGAAATAAAAGCTCAGAAGTGTAGTCCAATGGTGTGCGGTGGTCCTTTTTTCTTTTATACGCATCTAACTAACTTTTCTAAGTCAAATGATAAACCAATGAGAAATAACTTCATTTACAGCGAAGTTCATATTCTTACCAGGTTTGACTGGATCCCCCACAGTGACCGTAGTGTTGGTGATTACTCTCCAGTGCTGCTGGTTGTTTTTGTTCACTTGTAAGGCACACACATACTGCCCACTGTCTGAGTGAGTGGCATTGCTGATCATCAGGTTATGGGTGTTGGTAGTTTGAGAAGGTTTGGATGTGTTAAATCTCCTCAGCAGAAGATCTTTGTCAATGTCACAGTGTGCATCAAACCCAGCATCATCAAATGCAGTGAAATGATTCGAGTACACACATGTGCTGCTCTCAGCTGCAGTCTTAATCCAGTACACCACAAAAGGCTGATTGGAATAACTTCCATTTGTTGTAAAGATGCACGTCAGATTAATTGATCCTCCTGCAGACACATGCACTGAGCTCTCCTTTACAGGATCAGACACCACTGTGAACAAAGTGAAATGTTGAAATGAAACACAGTGTGACATGTAGTTCAGCTTGCTGTTCACATCAGTTGCATTCACACTTACTGTCTGGTTCTTCCTGAGCAACAATGAAGGACTCCTTATGATGAGCAGAGGGCTTGAATTGATAAATGAAGCAGGAGTTAGAATTAGTGTGATGGAGACAAGCGAATAATCCCCTCTTTACACTGATGTCACACATTCTGAATGTGTTCTTTATCTCATTACATGGTTGCGGTTTCGGCTCTTCAGCTTTGCATTTTGATCTCTTTAAATAAGTCCAGATATTCCCGACCTTTGTTAAGCTGCAGTCCACTATGTTGTCTGAGTCCACGTCAGCATCCCATAGACCTGTTTCACAGGACAGTGTAACCTCATCTCCTTTCTGTAGGTAATGGAAATGAGTGGACCCTTCAGGGGGAAACAAAATGAATTGGTTGATAGAGTTAAATAAATAAACTGTCACCTTGTAAAATGTTTACATATTGAATTTCTCTGTGCAAAATAGGTTCCTGGAAAGAGAACATGGGTAAGCCTACAGTAATACTGTGCATCATTACTCGTTGCCAGAGTATCTTGCAGACACAAGATTTCAAATTGTGCTCTCGCAAGAACTCTGGATTTCCAGGGTACTAAGTAACCAAACCATGAACATTTCAGAAAGTGTGTTTCAGAATTAAAATAATCTCCTACCGTGGCATTGTATCATGAGACAGACTAGAAGAATGAAACTCGGTGACTCCATCGCAGCAAAGAAAACGTATGAGGAAGTGCTTGACTATTTAGTGAACAGCACACCCCTTTGAGGACGTGGTTCTGACTTGGCCAAGTAGCAGTAAGTCATCACGAGAACCATTTGAAGTATCTTTACTGTACTTCATTTAAAGCCAGGTCATGATGTTACTCTACATGATGTATGACCTGCATGATCCTCTGTATGATCCGTTCTCACGGTCTACATGTTTCTTCAGTACACACTTCTCTCATGCTACACAGTGTAATGGGAGTGCTTGTACAGTAAGAGTCTGTGTGGTAATTTGGATCACAGCCATCACTACCTCCTCCACAGGAAGTCCTCAATTTCTCTCTAGTCCTGCAGTTCTAAGTGGCATAATACAGCACAATGTTTGCTGAGTTAAGACAAGTTTATTCAACCTCTCTCTCCTCCAAGTCATCTCTCAGCCTATAGCATTAACTCTACGTTGTTCTCAGCAGTGGTGTAGTCTAGTTAGCTGTAGGGAGTATACTGTAATCAACCCCAAATGTCAATATGTACCCTTGCCTATTTTAAGTGGGTATATTGAGATGGTGATGCTTTTTCCTGCGTATCACGTAGACCAGTGGTTCCCAAACTTTTCTGGCTTATACGGCACCCCTAAACATATTTCTCTCCATCCACGGCAACCCTATTTTCTCTCAACCTCCTTTGTGCTATATTTGTTCTTCGTGCCTTTTTCTTTAACCTTGTGATATGTTGGATAGGCCAAAACTGCTTTTATTATAGGCATTACTATGACAAGGTGAAGTTAATATCTTTTTTTTGTTTGTTTTATTCAAATGAACTACTCTCATTCAACTCATTTAATTGAACTTTTGAATAAATGGTGATCAGGATGTTAAGAGACAACGTGATTGCCTCGGTGTGCAGTCTGAACCCATTTCACTGCAAAGGGCAGTGAATAACCCTGTTTTAAGGGGACGTGATTTAACGTAATTAACTATTTTTACGACTTGATTCAATACATCCGTCAGGTCGCCAATGCAACATGCAATGCGTCGCTACCACGGCAAGATTCTGTTGCATAGCTTTCGTTACGAAGCCTTTGACCTGACTTCTCATCGAGGCCGCCCCATCAGTGGCAGTGCACACACTTACGCAGCACATATTCAAGCTAAGATTATTGTTCCTCAAGTATTCATCTGTCACCCTGAAATCTCATTTCCGGCAGCATGGTGGCCAGTTCTTTGCAAAATGAAAAGTTCTCTGTAAATGTGTCCTCATCGACATCTCACGTTAGCGAGCAGCTGACAAAGGCCACTAGCATAAGTGGACTCGTATTTGAAGCGCAAACTTCCCCAATAGCCGTAGTAGTGCAGCAGATTAGTGAAAAAATCGCTCACTTTGGTATAGAAGCATGAAATTTGGCACAGATACTCTCTAAGGGCCATTATTCTGGAAAAGGGCGCTGGCCACTCAAAAATTCAATATGGCGGCCATTTTTCAAGATGGCCGCTATTTCTGTCAAATGCTCATTATGTTGATCGTTCAAACTGTGATGAAGGCATAACATTTTGTGAAAATAGTCTCTTAAGAATGTTTTTTGGAGAATGGTGCATGTCTAAAAAAAAAAATCAAGATGGCCACCACCATTTTTCAAGATGGCCGCCATTTCTCTTAAATCCGCCATTGCTATTCAGTGGTTATTATAAATCATTCATCAGTGATCCAAGCATAACATTTGATGAAAATACTCTCTAAAGGACATGATAATGGATGGGAAAAGATGCTTGTCCCAAATTCAAGATGGCTGCCATTTTTAAAGATGGCCACCGTTCCTGTACAATATTAATTATTTCAATTTTTCATATGGTGATGCAAGCATAAAATTAGGCAGAAATACTCATCAAAGAAAACTTTTTGGGGGAAAAGGTATGTGCCACTCAAGAATTCAGGATGGCAACCATTTTCAAGATGGCCACCATTTCTGTCAAATAGCCATAATGTCTGCTTTGTCTGCCTCCTCTCCTTTGACCTATCCGGCTTAGTTAAACTTGCCAGGGATATAAAATCCATGCCGGCATAGCTCTCAGGTTCATTAGAGTACACAAGCCTCTCCACCATGACAAGGTGCAGTCCACAGAGAGGAGGGACCACTGTTAGAAAAAGGAAATGTCTTTAGACCTTTTTTGAAACAGTCAGTGGATTGTGATGCCCTGAAGGTGTCAGGGAGAGCATTCCACAGATGTCGGGCAGGAGCACAGAAGGCCCAATCTCCCATGGTCCTGAGTCTGGTTCTGGGTATGAGGAGGTGTGAGTTAGTGGAGCGGAGGGAGTGTGTTGTGTTTTGTGAGTTGATTTTTGGGGTGAGATTTGGATGTACTCTCTCTACTTTTGGATGTAAGTCTCTGCAGACTCTTGCTAGGGATCCTAATGAGAAGTATGTTACAGTAGTCCAGTCTGGAGGAGACAAAGGCATGAGACAGCTTTTCGGCATCTGAGAGAGAATGGGGTGGAGTTTGGAAATGTTACGGAGGTGGTAGAAGGTCTTGCAGAGGTGATTTATATGGGCTTCAAAGGTGAGCTGGGAGTCCATTTTTACACCAAGAGTTGTGACTGTTGATGAGAGGGGGATGTTTGAGCCAGAAAAGGTGATGCTGGTTATGGATGATGATTTGGTTTGCTAAGGGGTGGCAACTAGGGATGGGAATTGATAAGATTTTTCCGATTCCGATTCCATTTTCGATTCTGCGAAACGATTCGGTTCTTTATCGATTCTCTTATCGATTCTCTCATTTGGAGAAAATAACAAATCGATCAAGTAGCATCAACTTTAGTTCAGTTCAGAAGTGAAAAGAGAGGCTAGAGGTAGACTAAAGCCTACCTTACACTGACAAGATTTGGGAAAGATTCTTGAAAGACTGTAGTCTTGAGTAAAGTCTGAATGAGGGGCATTAGTTAAAAGACTACAATCTTTCAAGAATCTTTCCCAAATCTTGTCAGTGTAAGGTAGGCTTAAGACATGTACTGCCAGCCTCTGAGCCAGTCTGCCCCTTGTCACAGTCATCTTCTAAATTAAATGCATGAGATGGTTGCGTTCATTTAATGTTAACGGTTAAATAGCAGGTGCTACAACTAGGCAAAATGCACATGAACGGTGAAACAGAAAAAAAGTGTTTGTTTAAAAGTAGGTACTATGCTAAACCAAACCTTTATAGTTTCAAAGGTCTATGCTAAACTATACCATATATCCTCAAATTATGGCTAGATTATTTTTATTTGCTTAGGCTGCACAAAGCAGAGGACTTTATTTGGGGCAGACGTGCACTGGAGACAGGCCGTCTGCGTGTTTCGTTGTGAGACATAGGCATACCGGTAGGCTATCAAAATCGAAAGATTTTCAATTTGGTTTGGGATTTAATTAATTTTGGACAGTTTGCTTATATTGCTATATGTTGTGACTGATGACCACTGAAAGCTCGGGGGTATTTGATGCATCACGATTGCGTTTCATGTAGTTGAAACAGTGTCGGTATTTCCACCTGCTGTTTATTACGAGACAGAGCGCCGCTTTCATTCATTCATTGAATGTGGGTGCTGTAGGCTTATGGAAACCTTATTCAGTAGGCATTAGCCAAGTAGCCTATGTTGAGTATTTAGGTAGCCTATGCATTATTTAGCCTACTTTTAATTAAATACGTTGGCTTGAATGCCTCCAATTGTGTTTAAATGTCGTCTCCTGCTTCAGCCTCAGAACGGGGCGGCAAGCGAGTGTGTTGGAAACCCATGGTGTACAACGACTTTTAATTGACAACAATATCAAACCAACTAATCAACAATATAAAATATTAAGAAGAGCTCTTATTTATTTCAGTTAAATATAATTTCGGGTCATAATTTAAGGATTGTAAGCAACGTTTGCAATATTATTTTGGCTGCCAACACACGTTGCATAAAGACCGCAAGTTTTATCTGCTTTGCGTTCACGGGCTTAGCCTAAAGCCTACTCATTCCATCAAATAGGTAAAGACACATGATAGAAACAATACCTTTTTTCTTGTTCTGTTGCTTCTTGATTGCCCTTGCACATAGGCCTAGCCTACACAAAGAGACCAAGAGAGGAGGACTTATGGCTATCGCACCAGTCCGCGCAATTTGCCTGTTTCTGCCAAGACGGCTATTCAGCTTTCTTTCTTTGATTCTTTAAATGTAAGCCTTTAGCCTATTACTTATTAGGCTATTATTATTATTAGGCTATATCATTTATCATAATCATTATGAAGTTTAGCTACTGCTAAACCCTTTTGCAGAGGTGCTGGCGGAGGTTTGCGCCCTCCGAGTGCAGTTTTGGACTGCGTTTGTGCTCTAACGTCAAATGTACTTAACTTTAATAACCTTATTTAAACTAACTTTGAGACTGATTGGGCAATGGGCATTGAACGCTGGTGTATACTTTTCTGCATTAGCCTTATGAAGTTTTGTGTGTTTGTCATGCATCGATAGGCTACATGTCATTGCGCAACCACTGATTGATTTCTTCTTTTGGTTCGGTGTAGCCTACTTACAAAGTCATAGAACTCACTGTAGCCTACGGAAATGTTTCTGCACATTGGTAGTATTTCCTCCTGTTGAAGAAATATCCACTTTGCTTTGTACTTGCCCTGTTGTCATCCTTTCGGGTGTAAACCCATTTGTGCTGCATCCATGGCAGTCAGCTGCGCTGAACTCGACGACGCCACGGACGTTGCGTATCTTGCGTAAGCTACGCAACCTGCGTGGCAACGTCCTTCGTGCCCATTGGAATCGATAAGGGAATCGTTTGCAAAACTGCCAAGCGATTCCAAGGAATCTAAACATGGGGAACCGGTTCTGAACGAGAACCGGTTTTCGATTCCCATCCCTAGTGGCAACCAGGATGGCTGTTTAGTTGGAGGAAGGTGTGCTCCATCCATACCTTTATCTCCTCCAGACAGGAGATGAGTTGTTTTGATGGGGATGACTGTGAGGATGGGGTTGCAGCTGTGGCATTTACATAGAGCTGTGTCTCATCAGCATAGCAGCAGAATGATTTTTTTTGCTGACTGATGATTTGGCCAAGGGTGAAATAGAGGATGAAGAGATTGGGGCCAAGGGCTGAACCCTGGGGGACGCCACAGGTGACTGTGTGTGGATTTGATCTGGAGTGACCCAGGGACCCAGTATTCTGTCCGGTTTGTGAGGTATGTTTGGAACCAACTGAGAGCAGTGTCATTGAGTCCAGTCGTACGGTGGAGCCAGTTTAAAACGATGTCATGGTCAAAAGTATCAAATGCAACAGAAAGGTCCAGGAGGATGAGAAGGAAGGGAGAGCCACCATCAGATGAGATGAGGAGGTCATTTTTGATTCTGATGAGGGCAGTCTGTGCTGTGGGCAGAGCAGAAACCAGACTGAAATTAAAAGAGTTGGTGGTCTTGAAGGTGGGTGGCAACTGCTTTCTCAAGCACTTTCGATATGAAGGGAAGATTGGAGGTGGGCCAGTACTTGGACAGGTCTTCTGGATCAAGAGTGGGTTTGTTGAGCAATGGTGATTATGGCATATTTTTAAGGCAGGAGGAACATGACCAGTTTGGAGGGAATGATTTATAATAGCGGTGGTCAGGTGGGTAAGGACAGTGATATGGGTTTTCACCAGGGAGGTTGGGAGAGGGTCCAGGGGACAGGTGGAGGATTTCATCTTCCTGATGATGTTCTGCACCTCTTCAGATGAAACCTCAGGAAAACAGTTTAGGGGTTGGGAGATGTAGGAGGAACAGATAGGGTGGGAGGACCCAGAAAGGGCAGAGTGAATATGTGCAATTTTTTTAAAAATCCATGAATTTATTTTACTGCTCTTCTGTAGTGGCAGTAAGCGTGTGTGTGTGTGTGGGAGGGGGGGGGGGGCTGGTTTCAGAAGGTGATTGACAGTGGAGTAAAGCTGCTTGGAATTTCCTGGACTGTTTCTGATGCCATCGGAGTAAAACTGTGATCATACATCTTCGAGGGACTATGAATATTTGAGTTGTTGCTCCCGGTAGTTTGTGGACAGTGCGGCCAGGGGCTTTGAAATGCCGCTTCAAGGACCCGTCCTGCTGCCTTCATTTTACAAAGCTCATTTGTGAACCATGGAGCTGGGCAGGTGAAGGTGACTATTCTGATTTTAACAGGGGCATGGAGGTCCAGGAGGCTGCTCAGATGGCTGATGTTGAATGTCTGCTGCCAAGAGTTCTGGGTTTATGTTTGTTAGGTTTCTGAAACATATATTCTGCTTAGGCTTGGAGAGGCTGGATGGGGATTGCAGATCCATAGAAATGACCTTGTGATCAGACACACCTAGATCATACACCTGCAGGTTGGTGAGAGTTTGTAATGACCAGGTCCAAGGTGTGTTCCCTGGTGTGTGTGTGTGGGGACATCAACAAATTGTTTAAAATTAAATTTTTAACCCCATGTTGAGTTCCACGGCACTGAAGTCACCAGTGTGCCCTGGTTGTGTAATGACGTTCACTTTATTAACCAAAACCTTCCTTTACACATTAAACTGAACTCTGACAGAAAAGGTGGCCATCTTGAATTTTTGAGTGGCATACACTTTTTTCCATGAGAATGTTCATTGAAGAAGGTTTGTACCAATCTTGATGATAGCATCATCCTATCATAAATTGATGTAAGGATTTTTAAGAGAAATGGCGGCCATCTTGAAAAATAGTCGCGGCCATCTTGATTTTTTTGAGGGACAAGCACCGTTCTCCATAAAACATCATTTTTCACAAAATGTTATGTGTTCATCACAGTTTGAACGATCGACATAATGAGCATTTGACAGAAATAGCGGCCATTTTGAAAAAAAATGGCCGCCATTTTTAATTTTTGAGTGGCCAGCGCCTTTTTTCCAAAAAGTGACCCTTAGAGAGTATCTGTGCCAAATTTCATGCTTCTATACCAAAGTGAACGATTCTCTTGAAATATGCAATTAATCTGCTCCACTATAGCCAACGTTAGCCCACGTCTCCCTGCAGACCAGGCATACTGGTGTGGGACACGTTACCTCGCCACCCCAAGTGAACCCATACTGGAGGTAGGAGTCGTTATATTGCCTCACTTTTCTCTTTGCTGATTTCGTCTGGTCAGATTCCGAGGTCTGTCCCTGTGGAGGTGCATGGCGTTCTCTCGTGCATGGCGTATCCATTGCGCCTATACCTGCGCCTACAGTATACTGTACCTGCACCTGCACACCTGTAGGGCAATAACAATAAGTAGCCTACATACAGCACAGTACGATACAGTAAACTGTAGCCTATTGTTGTTTGTACTGCAAATACATTTTTAATTGATAGCGCAATAAAAATGAATTTTGAAATGGATATTATGCTTTTAAAAATGTCATTAAATTATCAAGCCTTAAACCATTCAACGGCACCCCTGAGCATGCGTCACGGCACCCCAGGGTGCCGCGACCCCCACTTTGAAAACCCCTGACGTAGACTACACCACTGGTTCTCAGACACTTGTTCACACAGTGGTCAGCCACATCAACTGTATTACAGTAACCAGGAAGACACCAATTTATTACAGGCCAGACTTGCAGATCAGCAACATGATTGGCCCACTGGTTGCATAGTGTCAGCATTGATCCACAGTAGTGTGAAGTTAAATGTAGTTTGTTGACTTGGAGAAATGTGTCCACCCTGTCGTCAGCATTACATCTCTGTATGTGGCACAGCAGACTGTTATGTCCTCCCAGGTGTAGATACCCACCAGTTCTATGTGCATCACATGGCAACGTGTGTTTAAACAGGTGCATGTCTGTTACTAATGAAATAGACTAGATGTACCGCAAAGCGGTACAAAATGTGGCCGCCGCTCCGTCCTGCACATTCATTCAGCAAAAATAAATCATGCTTGTCAAATTGCTGTCTCCATCTCTGTACTCTTGCAACGTTTGTGTATGTAAATAAGTGTGTGCATGTATACTTTTTCTTTTGTGTATGTGTGCTTCTTTGTGTGGTCGCTTGTGAGTGTGTATTTGGGGGTAATGTGGTGTGTGTGCACACATGGGTGTGGTGTGTTGGTGCGTGCATGCATGCATGTGTTTGTGTGTGTGTGCGTGCCTGTGTGTGTGCATATGCGTGCATGTCCACTGTGTGTGTATGTCTGTGCATGTGTATTTCTATCAAGGGTAGCCAAACTCGGCTTGGCCCAAGGGCCACATTGGGTCTTGAAAATTGTCTGGTGGGCTATATGGGCCATTCTACCGAATTGGGGTAGACTACATCACATGCCCACTACCACACTATCTGTAAGAGATTATTGGACCCTATACCTAAGAGCCTGCTTCAGTCCATCAGCCCAACCAGCCATCACACATGTGATCAATGCTTCCAACAGCGTTCAAACCGGCACAGGTTACACCTTTACTTGAGAGAACTCAACCCTTCTCAAATTGAGAAGCACCGTTCTGTCTTATGAGTCAGTGTTCCATCCAAATGATTTTGAAGCCATCATGTTATGGTAAACATGTTACATGTAGTTGTTTTGCCGTTTCAGGCATTTTAAAGTAGGCTACTGACTGCCATGGTAACCTAGTGAGCTTCAGTGAGGACTGATCCGTCCACACTCCACAAGACTTAACTCTAACTCTTAAAGGGATTATCCGGAGTAAAATGAACTTTAGATCAAAATGAATTTAATCGAGTCAGTACCTTTCCAGAAATGTTGCTTAAGTGTTGCTAAAATGTTTCTCAGCTGCAGCAGCGACATTTCCGGAAAGGTACTGGCTTGATTAAATTCATTCTGGACTCTCTATCCGACCACATAAAGACCTCGGGATACTTCGGTTTGGCTTTAGGGACCCTCTACTCACTACCACGTAAGTGTAATGTTGTTTGGAACAGTAGAAGAGGTATAAAAATAGCGTTTTGTAGCGGCGAAAGGACGTGCCCCGTTCACTTCCAGGCTAACGAGTTTTGGCTAAAAATGGTAAAATCGAACTTTCTCAAAACACATCTGAATGACATGATTTGATGTAAACTCAACGTATGTAGCCAACTCCCAATCATCCGTAAATTGATCTAAAGTGCATTTTACTCCCTTTAAGATCTAACTTGGGTGATGTGATGAGTATGGAGAATGTCCAGCGTATGTGCTCATTTCAACAGCAATGTTTAAACATTTATGTTAGATTCTCACTGCATTTAAACCGCATTGTCCTTTACTCTGATATTTACACAATTCACATCATGTTTTTAAAATTCACATATTCATTACAATCATTTATTTCAAAAACATGTCTCAATGTCAGTAATTCTGATGGTGACTTTGTGTTGAATAAATAATGTTCTTTCTCATAACATGGGCACCAAGCAGTCTGACAGGAAGTCAGCTGTCTAAATTTATCTAGCTGCGCTTACTGCAACATGCCATGGTGTGACACCTACCGCCACATCTCAGGGCTGTATAGCCATCTTCCACATAATCAGACTCTTCTGACGTGCACCTCAGCTTTACTTAGAAATTCTGTTTCATTTGACTACCATCCAGCCAAAGCAATGCAGCCCACAGTATGTGGTAAGACCTCAGTAACATGGGAGATCAGGCTTGAATACGAGTAGTCGTATCCAACTGAATCTGTGTGTGTTTGTGTAATGTATGTCTGCATTGAGGGTTATTCATATTGTGTAACATTGCCATCTAGTGGCAGAGAAGTATTATGGAGCATTATGTCCTTTGAGTTTGTGATGTGTTATGGTTTGTATAATAGTATCGTTTTGTTATAATTTGTCCATTGATAGAATTTGACATTTATTTTGCTATTGTCCTTAAATTTAGCCATACCATGCTTTAGTTATTATTATTATATATAATTAACTGAGTGACTTATTTGATTGCTATTCTCATTTCACTGTTTTTATTTCTCATTAGGTTAGTGCTTAAAATTATTTTTTTACTGATAATATTACTATTCTCCCTATTGTAATTGTTCACTGTTAATTTAATTTGTACTGTTATTTATTTGTATGTCGCTTTGGACAAAGGCGTCTGCTAAATAACCATAACCATAACCATAACCATAACCATTATGAAACTGGTAGACACAGCACTAGTGACTGGGTAAAGTATCTGTTATTAATGTAAGATGCTTTTATTTAAAACAACATGGCTCACAGCATGACTAAAAACAAAACAGACAAAAAAACCAAACATTAGCCGTTTTCAGACACACGTGTATTTCCGTAATGTTCACATCTTTTTTACGGGTTTTTGTTGTTGTGCTGTCTGAATTCACATGTCCGTATATCTGATGGAACTTCATGCCGCTGACCTAGTCATTTTGCCGTAATGTTGCCGCCACACTGATATGTGAAAAATTCTGCACCTGTTAGTAATGATCAAGGGAAGTATTAGCCTACAGTACATGTATTGAAAGCACCCTATGTAGCGGAACAGTTTCAATTCTCTAACATGCTCCCGGTCTATTCCTCCATGCTCCTTGTCTTTATCTGCCAGGCAAACCCAACGCCAATTGACGGAAATTCTGAATTAGTTGTGAACAACAGGTAGCCGTATACATTCCGCATATATGCTTCATGTCTGAATGTCCGCTACTGTCAGAAATTGGGCGCACAATTATTGCAAAATGTGCAGAAAACCTGTCTGAAAACGGCTATTGAGTCACATTGACTTCTGCGGTTTTGCGTAAGACAACAAAATTGTACAAATCAAAATGCCATATAACCTGATGTAGTCTGATACTTCCTGTTACAAGAGTAAAGCTAACAGCTTCAAAAATAAATAATGTATGGAGTATTATGGACAAAGAAATTAAGAAAACCTACAGTCTCAACTGGTCCAACCTAAATTATATTCATTGAGATAGTAGTGCAGCAGATCATATAATGAAATAAACATTTATATTGGATGGTTGAATCAAAACCTAAAACATTCAAATGTATAGAAAACTATATAGCAATACACATTTTTAGATTAGTGAACACACCAAACGCACATTAAGACAACTCAATCAAAGCAACAAGATAACTTGAGTGGCTTCTGTGTGGCACTCATTTTTGTTTTTAAATGCTGTATAATAAACTATTTCACACCCTAATCTTTACATGTCCAACAGAGTGAAAGTAACACACCAAACAGTAAATGTGGACTTGTGGGAGTGACGAGTCGACTAGAACATGTCCTCTCTCTGAGCTTCAGCACTGGTGTTCTCTACAGACACAACAGAGGGAGACATGTTTACAAACACAACTTTATATCAACACTGGGACTTACCACAGACAGCACACAGCACAGAAAGCAAGCTCTCATATAGAAAACTGTAAACACACCACTCCAAAGAAAGAGACAGCAGAGTTCACAAATGTCCAAACCATGAAGAGAGAGCAACTATTATAAGCACACTTCTGCAATTGAACATGAAGAACCTACACACTCACCATATATATCAGAATGCTCTTCATCTGCAATCTGCGTACCAGGTCCTATCAAATCAAAACAGTTGAATGATTGTGTTTTAAATATAAATAAATGTTTCTAAAATGTCTGTCAAAATGATTAGTCTTTGATCACAACATGTTCACCTTTAAACTCAAAGGTCCTCCTTCTGTGGAGCTCAAGCCCAACCAGGAGAAGGACCCCAATAACCAGCAGGACCCCAATCACACTCCCACGGAGCAGGGAAACTGTGTGGATTGAACACAACAAATATGAAAACATGATTGAACAAATATGATTAATATTCGGTATGCAATATAACATATATAGGGGGAAATCATTCTTTGAGTAATAAGATCACATATTTAGCATCAAGTGAAGACTTTATGACTCGGCTGTGATGCTCGATCTGTGATGACTTACAGTATGCATGGGTGATTAGTGTTTCATTAGCATTTTATTATCACATCCTATGTATTATTCATTATGGCCCCCATATGAAATATTAATGGAAGGATATGTGTGTTTCTCCACTGTACTTACCAACACTGCCATTTCCAGGGGTGAGGAGTGTTTGATTAGCACTTTGAGACATTTTTTTAGAAAAGTGCTCTATAAGTAAACATTATTATTATTATGTTATTATTTTATTATTGTGAGTCCTACCTCTATAGATGCATATAGCATTACTTTAATTCAGACATGTCACTGCATTATTCATTATGGCCTCCATATGAAATATCAAGCTGAACTTACCAACAGTGGTAATTCCAGTGGTTGTTGGATTGTCTTCAGTATACACTGATCAAGAGAAATACCATGAGATAGTGTCAGTGCATTACCATCCATTATGTAGTCATGTGCATGGAGATCAGCATGGATCACATCAGAAACTAATGTCAGCTCCAGACTAATCAAACAAGTTGCACATCCATGTAAGAGTTTTGAAAATACACATCCAACTAACTTTTCCAACTCAAATGATGAAGCAATGAGAGAGAACTTGAATTTCAAGTTCATATTCTTACCAGGTTTGACTGGATCCCCCACAGCGACCGTAGTGTTGGTGATTACTCTCCAGTGCTGCTGGTTGTGTTTGTTCACTTGTAAGGCACACACATACTGTCCACTGTCTGAGTGAGTGGCATTGCTGATCATCAGGTTATGGATGTTGGGATCAGTGACAGAAAGGTGGAATGTCTTTGATCTCCTCAGCAGAAGATCTTTATCAATGACACAGTGTCCATCAAATCCAGATTCATCATATGAATAGTAATGAAATGAGTACACACATGTGCTGCTCTCAGCTGCAGTCTTAATCCAGTACACCACAAAAGGCTGATTGGAATAAATTCCCTTTGTTGTAAATTTGCACGTCAGATTAATTGATCCTCCTGCAGACACATGCACTGAGCTCTCCTTTACAGGATCAGACACCACTGTGAACAAAGTGAAATGTTGAAATGAAACACACTGTGACATGTACACGTTCAGTTTGCTGCTGTTCACATCAGTTGCATTCACACTTACTGTCTGATTCTTCCTGAGCAACAATGAAGGACTCCACATGATGAGCAGAGGGTTTGAATGGATAAATGAAGCACAAGTTAGAATTAATATGATAGACACAAGCAAAGAATCCCCTCTGTACACTGATGTCACACATTCTGGATGTGCTATTTATCTCATTGCAAGGGTGCGGTTTTGATCCTCCAACTTCACATTTTGTTTTCTTTAAATTAGTCCCCATATTCCCGGTCTTTGATAAGCTGCAGTCCACTGTGTAGTCTGAGTTCACATCAGCCTCCCATAGACATGTTCCACAGGACAGTGTAACCTCCTCTCCTTTCTTTAGGTAATGGACATGAGTGGACCCTTCAGGGGAAAACAAAATGAATTGGTTGATAGTTAAATAAATAAACTGTCACCTTGTAAAATGTTTACATATTGAATTTCTCTGTGCAAAATAGGTTCCTGGAAAGAGAACATGGGTAACCCTACATTAATACTGTGCATCATTGCTCGTTGCCAGAGTATCTTGCAGACACAATTCAAATTGTGCTCTCGCAAGAACTCTGGATTTCCAGGGTACTAAGTAACCATAACCATGAACATTTCAGAAAGTGTGTTTCAGAATGAAAATCATACCGTGGCATTGTATCATGAGACAGACTAGAAGAATGAAACTCGGTGACTCCATCACAGCAAAGAAACTGTATGAGGAAGTGCATGATTATTTAGTGAACAGCACACCCCTTTGAGGACATGGTTCTGACTCGGTCATCACGAGAACCATTTGAAGTATCTTTACTGTACTTAATTTAATGATGTAATGTATGTTACTTTACATGATGTATGACCTGCATGATCTTCTGTGTGATCCGTTCTCACTGTCTACATGTTTCTTCAGTACACACTTCTCTCTTGCTACACAGTGTAATGGGAGTGCTTGTCAGGACGTTTAGTCTGTGTGCTAATTTGGATCACAGCCATCACTACCTCCTCCACAGGAAGTCCTCGACTCACAGCTATCATTAGCTCCTCCACAGGAAGTCCTCGATTTCTCTCTAGTCCTGCAGTTCTAAGTGGCATAATACAGCACAATGTTTGCTGAGTTAAGACAAGTTTATTTAACCTCCTCTCCTCCAAGTCATCTCTCAGCCTATAGCATTAACTCTGCGTTGTTCTCAGCAGTGGTGTAGTCTAGTTAGCTGTAGGGAGTATACTGTAATCAACCCCAAATGTCAATATGTACCCTTGCCTATTTTAAGTGGGTACACTGAGATGGTGATGCTTTTTCCTGCGTATCATGTAGACTACACCACTGGTTCTCAGACACTTGTTCACACAGTGGTCAGCCACATCAACTGTAATACAGTAAGAAGGAAGACACCAATCTATTACAGGCCAGACTTGCAGATCAGCAACATGATTGGCCCATTGGTTGCCATAGTGTCAGCATTGATCCACAGTAGTGTGAAGTTAAATGTAGTTTGTTGACTTGGAGAAATGTGTCCATCCTGTTGTCAGCATTACATCTCTGTATGTGGCACAGCAGACTGTTATGTCCTCCCTGGTGTAGATACCCACCAGTTCTATGTGCATCACATGGCATCGTGTGTTTAAACAGGTGCATGTCTGTTACTAATGAAATAAACTAGATGTACCGCAAAGCAGTACAAAATGTGGCCTGCACATTCACTCAGCAAAAATAAATCATGCTTGTCAATTTGCTATCTCCATCTCTGTACTCTTATAACGTTTGTGTATGTAAATAAGTGTGTGCATGTATATATTTTCTTTTGTGTATGTGTGCTTCTCTGTGTGGTCGCTTGTGAGTGTGTACTGTATGTGGGGGTAATGTGGTGTGTGTGCACACATGGATGTGGTGTGTTGGTGCGTGCGTGCATGCATGTGTTTGTGTGCGTGGCTGTTTGTGTGTGCGTGTGTGTGTGCGTGCCTGCGTGCATGTCCACTGTGTGTGTATGTCTGTGCATGTGTATTTATATCAAGGGTAGCCAAACTTGGCTTGGCCCAAGTGCCACATTGGGTCTTGAAAATGGTCTGGTGGGCTATATGGGCCATTCTACCGAATTGGGGTGGACTACATCACATGTATTGTGTTAGGGTCAAAATTGACCCGTTTTCAAGTTTAACTGTGTAAAAAGCACACTTTCCTTTTTTGTCCTGGAATGAGGCTTCATCTAATCCTCAGACACACCTATTTAAATGCAGCAAAATCAATTTTCACAATTTTGGTAAATTCTAAAGGTCTCAAAAAAAAATAGTTACATCTGTGGTGTCACGGGTCCAAAATGACCCGGCAGAGAATACTGGCTGTTGTATGCATCACTTAAAGGCTATGGGTTGCTCTAAGGATCATTTATGGCCCAGTGTGCACAGTTATGGCCCACATCACCAACACACACACACACACAGACACACAGACACACACACACACCCACACGCGCGCGCGCGCACACACACACACACAGACACATACCTACACACACATGCACCAGCAGATACACACAGCACAGCATGTACATAAAAAAATACACAAACACATGCACAAACACGCCCACACGCATGCACACATACACCCTTACACACACACACACACACACACACACACAGATGCACAGTACACACACACACACACACACACACAGATGCACAGTACACACACACACACACACACAAACACACACACCTACACACACCTCACACACACACACACGCACAGATGCACAGTGCACACACACACACACACACACACACACAGAGAGATGCACAGTGCACACACACACACACACACATCTTTGAGTACGTTTTCTGAGATGCAGCACTGTGCGAGACCACCGGAGCTGAGAAGTGAGTGTGTGTGTGTGATGTACTATAGCCTGTGTGTGTGTGCGTGTGTGTGTGTGTGTGTGTGTGTGTGTGTGTGTGTGTGTGTGTGTGGAGGGGGGGGGGGCGTTTCTGTGTGCCTATGTGTGTGTTTGCATGTGTGTATATGTGTGTATGTGCATGTTCTGTGTGTATTCTGTGTGTGTCTTCTTTCTCTCTCTCTCTCTCTCTCTCTCTGTGTCTGTGTGTTCTGTGTTATCTGTGTGTGTTCTGTGTGTGTTCTCTCTTGCTCTCTCTCTCTGTGGGTGTATCTGTGTGTGTATCTGTGTGTGTGCCTGTGTGTGTGTGTGTGTGTGTGTGTGTGTGTGCGCGTGTGTGTGAGTGTGTGCCTGTGTATGTTTGTGTGTGTGTGTGTGTGTGTGTGTGTGTGTGTGTGCACGCGTGCGCATGTGTGTATGTGTGTGTGTGTGTGAGAGTGTGTGCCTGCGTGTGTGTGTGTGTGTGTGTGTGTGTGTGTGTGTGTGTGTGTGTGTGTGTGATCTGATATTGGAGTGACAGTGACGGCAGAGAACACAGTGAACATGTACACATAGAGAGACATAAAACACACACACAAGCAGACAAACACACACACACACTCATAGACAGAGAAGCACTCATACACAAAAGCAAGCGCACACATGCACACACTCATTTACATACATAAAAGTTGCAGTAAGGGATGGAGTAGGCGATGGAAACAAAAGCGTGATTGATATTTGCGGAGAGAATGTGCAGGACTGAGCGGCGGTCATATTGTGTACCGCTTTGCGGTACATCTAGTTTTCGATGTTCAGCTTAAGGTTAAATTGTTTGGTTAATTGGTATGGTTAAATAAAAGTTGGTTTTATGGAAAAAAAATTGACTTGTTGTCTTTATCCTACCATTTATCTATGCGGGTCCGTTTTGACCCGAAACACCAAAGATGTCACTATTGTTAATAATTTTAAATAATAAAAATAAATAAATAAAATTGTTTTGGTAGGTGTACTCTAATATTAGTTTATAACACATTTACAGTTTATTGTTACTCATTCTATAAAAAAAATAAGTATATTTAGTGAATTTTAACAGTTTTTGCAATCAAAAAACGAGTAGTATATTTTAAAATACTGTGTCTGTGGAGCCAACTAAAAATAATTCACAATTCATTCCATTTATGAATACATACTAAGCCAGCAATTAGCTGAAAAACAACATTTGAAGAAAACTGGTGATTTTAAGCATTTTCAAGCATTTTAAAATCATGGGTCCAAATGGACCCGCTAACACCACAGGTGTAAACAGCTTTCTAACACAATACAAGGGTTAAATGCAATGACAATAAAGACATTCTATTCTATTCTATGCCCACTACCACACTATCTGTAAGAGATTGTTGGACCCTATACCTAAGAGCCTGCTTCAGTCCATCAGCCCAACCAGCCATCACACATGTGATCAATGCTTCCAACAGCGTTCAGTATGTGGTAAGACCTCAGTAACATGGGAGATCAAGCTTGAATACGAGTAGTAGTATCCAACTGAATCTGTGTGTTTGTGTAATGTATGTGTGCATTGAGAGTTATTCATATTGTGTAACATTGCCATCTAGTGGCAGAGAAGTATTATGGAGCATTATGAAGCTGGTAGACACAGCACTAGTGACTGGGTAAAGTATCTGGTATTAATGTAAGATGCTTTTATTTAAAACAACATGGCTCACAGCATGACTAAAAACAAAACAGACAAAAAAACAAAGATTAGCCGTTTTCACACACGTGTATTTCCGTAATGTTCACATCTTTTTACGGGTTGTTGTTGTTGTTGTGCTGTCTGAATTCACATGTCCGTATATCTGATAGAACTTTTACTGCCGCTGACCTAGTCATTTTGCCGTAATGTTGCCGCCACAACTGCTATGTGAAAAATTCTGCACCTGTCAGTAATGATCAAGGGAATTATTAGCCTACATGTATTGAAAGCACCCTGTCACTGAACAGTTCCAAATCTCTAACATGCTCCTGGTCTATTCCTCCATGCTCCCGGTCTTTATCTGCCCGGCGAACCCAACGCCAATTGACGGAAATTCTAAATTAGTTGTGAACAACAGGTAGCCGTAAACATTCCGCATATATGCTTCATGTCTGAATGTCCGCTAGGCCTACTGTCAGAAATTGGGCACACAATTATTGGAAAATGTGCAGAAAACCTGTCTGAAAACGGCTATTAAGTCACATTGACTTCTGCGGTTTTGCGTAAGACAACAAAATTGTACAAATCAAAATGTAGTCTGATACTTCCTGTTACAAAAGTCCTGTCTGATACTTGTACTGATACTATAAAATGCACACAAATGAATATAACATTATAAGAGTAAAGCTAACAGCTTCAAAAATAAAAAAATGTATGGCGTGTTATGGACAAAGAAATGAAGAAAACCTACAGTCTCAACTGGTCCAACCTAAATTATATTCATTGAGATAGTAGTGCAGCAAATCATATAATGAAATAAACATTTATATTGGATGGTTGAATCAAAACCTAAAACATTCAAATGCATACAGTAGAAAACTATACAGCAACACACATTTAGATTAGTGAACAAACCAAACTCACATTGAGACAACTCAAGCAACAAGATAACTTGAGTGGCTTCTGTTGTGCACTAATCTTTTTCTAAATGCTGTATAATAAACTATTTCACACCCTAATCTTTACATGTCCAACAGAGTGAAAGTAACACACCAAACACTACAGTAAATGTGGACTTGTGGGAGTGACGAGTCGACTAGAACATGTCCTCTCTCTGAGCTTCAGCACTGGTGTTCTCTACACACACAACAGAGGGAGACATGTTTACAAACACAACTTCATATCAACACCGGGACACAAACAACACACAGAAGAGAAGGTTGGTAACACTTTACATTACAGATTGGTAATAAGTGGGTAATGTTATGGTAATATCTATGCAATTTAGTGGTAATAATATTTGTATACCACATATTACAAATAATTAATGTGTAATTTCTAGACAATTACTGTGCAATTACCATACGACAACAATGCAAATAACTTGATTTAAGGGTTAAATAAAATGGTAATAACTGCTGTGAATATGTACTTACCGAAGCAAAAAATATTTAGGATTTACTTATTGTGACATAATATGTGACCTGTTATCTGTTGTTATGATGAAATAAATTAGGTAATTTCACAATAACTATATGGTATCAGGGCTGTAAAATACTGTTTTGTCTTTTCGAAAGGTTTTCTGAATGGTCAGGAGTTGTTGAAATCCTTTCGAAAAGACAAAACAGTATTTTACAGCCCTGATACCATATAGTTATTGTGAAATTACCTTATTTATTTCATCACAATAACAGATAACAGGTAACATTTTACCATCAAACTAACTACTACAAAAACCACTGTGACACTTTGACCACTGTGTAATTGTCTCATAACACTTATGTAGGGTTCAGACCAAAGATTCCCGATGAGACGAGCCACGACGTTCTAAAACCTTGCGACTGCGACTGTTTAATGCTCTGCGACGGCTTGCGACGGCTTGCGACGGCAACTACGTGCAACTTCTAATTCACACCGCTGCAACTCCGTCTCGTCGCGTCAGGAATCTTTGGTATGAATTGGGCTTTAGAAGTTAAGTGTAATTTAGTCCTTCATAGCACCATCATGTTAGTATAATTACAGAAATATTATGTCACAATAAGTAAATCCTATATTTATTGCTTCGGTAAGTATATTTACAGCAGTTATTACCATTTTATTTTACCCAAGTTATTTGCATTGTTGTTGTATGGTAATTTGCACAGTAATTGTCAATAAATTACACATTCATTATTTGTAAAATGTGGTTTGAAAATATTATTACCATGAAATTGCATATATATTACCATAACATTACCCACTTATTACCGATAATGTAAAGCGTTACCAAAAGGTTTTTTTAGCCTGACTGATACAAAACAACACAGTTACTGTCCATTAAAGGGACCTGCTAAATGCTAAATGCTAAATGAGTGGAATGTTACTCTATGAACAGTTCACACTTAAAGCAAGCTCTGGGGAGAACTGTAAACAGAGCACTCCGGGCACAGGAAAGAGACAGCTTTTAAGATAGAACAACATGTCCAAACCATGAAGAGAGAGCAACTATTATAAGCACACAAAGTACTTCTGCAATTTGACATGAAGGATCTACACACTCACCATATATATCAGAATGCTCTTCATCTGCAATCTGCGTACCAGGTCCTATCAAATCATAACAGTTGAATGATTGTGTTGGAAATATAAATGAATGCAGTTCAAATGTCTGACAGGATTATTAGTCTTTGATCATAACATGTTCACCTTTAACCCTTATGTTGTCCTTGGGGTCAATTTGACCCCAAGCAGTGTTTAACATCATAAAATATATGGTTCACTTTTTTTGTTTTGCTTCAAGTTTCATGACTTTTCCTTATTTGAAGGGTACAACAGAGTAAACATGAAATTTGCACAAAAATATGTTTCCAATGTCCTGTAAAAAAAATAGTTACGTTGGTGGTATTGGGGTCAATTTGACCCCATTTTTATGAAACATGATGAAAATGAATATTTGACAAATTATGGATATTATTATTGTAATAGTATGAGAACATGTAGCTATTATCATTATTTCATATACAAGTACATATTACATATAAGTTATTTTGGCAGGTCTGAAAAAGTCCAAAAAGTCAGCCTTTGGGCTGTTGACACTGGATTGGCCATATTGCCAGTCAGGGTTCCAGGGTTCATAAAGGGGTGTGGGGGGGTGGGATTGTTTTGTAGGGCTTTTGATAGTGGTTATTACACTCTTGTTAAGTACCTACCACAAAAAAAATTGGGTAAAAAAAATAATTTTAATCATTTTTGAGAGTTTTTTGTAGCTGGGGTCAAATTGACCCCAAGGACAACGAACGTCGTAAGATTTTAGGACAACATGAGGGTTAAACCCAAAGGTCCTCCTTCTGTGGAGCTCAAGCCCAACCATGAGAAGGACCCCAATAACCAGCAGGACCCCAATCACACTCCCACGTAGCAGGGAAACTGTGTGGACTGAACACAACAAAGATGAAACATCATCTGCTTTGAGAGAGAATATTAAACACCACAAAATTGGTGCATTAATTAGAATTAACATGTATATAGTAACACTGTACATGCAATATAAAATGTATACCAAAAATCATGCTTTGAGTAATAAGATCGAATTATAGTTTGCATCAAGTGAAGACTTTATGACTCAGTTGTGATCTTTGACCTGTGATGACTAACAGTATGCTGTATACACATTAAATCATGCACTCACCATGAATGTTTCCAGATGGTTCTTCAGGTAAAATATGAATCATGATATCATTTACTTACACAATGTAACACAAATGAAGGGAGATCACAGTCGTAAACCATAGTGAGATAGCATCAATGGATTATAATCCATAAATTAGTCAAGCCCATCAATCATGTCATCAAGTAATCATATTCACCAGAGCCCTTCAACAGAAGGATGTGCTTTTTCCACTGTGCTTACCAGGGGTCATGAGTGTTTCATGAGCACTTAGTGTTTTTAGAAAAGTGTTGTATAGATACACATTATCTATATATTATTATACTACCGTACTGCATTATTGATTATGGCCTCCATGTGAAATATCAGCAGAGGGATGTGTGTGTTTTCCCACTGCACTCACCAGCACTGCCATCTCTAGGGGTGACCGTTGTTTCATGATGCTCTATAAATAAACAAGATATTATCAGTATATTATTATTATTGTTATCATTATGAATCCTGCCTTAATGAATGCATATAGCATTACTTTTATTGAGACACCTCACTGCCCTGCATATGAAATAACAAGCTGAACTCACCAACGGTGGTAATTCCAGTGGTTGTTGGATTGGCTTCAGTATACACATCTGATCATGAGAAATACCATATAGTGAGATAGTGTTAAGTGCATTACCATTATCCATTATGTAGTCATGTCCATGGAGTTAAGCTTGGATCACATCAGAAACTAATGTCAGCTCCAGACTAATCAAACAAGTTGCACATCCATGTAAGAGTTTTGAAAATACACTTCCAACTAACTTTTCCAACTCAAATGATGAAGCAATACAAAAGAAACTAAATTACAAGTGAGGTTCATATTCTTACCAGGTTTGACTGGATCACCCACAGTGACCGTAGTGTTGGTGATTACTCTCCAGTGCTGCTGGTTGTGTTTGTTCACTTGTAAGACACACACATACTGTCCACTGTCTGAGTGAGTAGCATTGCTGATCGTCAGGTTATGGGTGTTGGTATTAATAGGAGAAGGTCGAGATGTGTGTGATCTCCTCAGCAGAAGATCTTTGTCAATGGAACAACTTTTATCAAACCCAGAATCATAACCTGCATCTAAATGAAATGAGTACACACATGTGCTGCTCTCAGCTGCAGTCTTAATCCAGTACACCACAAAAGGCTGATTGGAATATCTTCCATTTCTTGTAAAGATGCACGTCAGATTAATTGATCCTCCTGCAGACACATGCACTGACTTTTCCACTACAGGATCAGACACCACTGTGGACAAAGTGAAATGTTGAAATGAAACACACTTGCTGCGTTTACATGAGAGCTTTAATTCCGAATAAAACCAAGTTAAATCGGAATAAAAGTTAATTCCGCTTTAAAAGAGACCATGTAAACGCTTATTCCGCTTGAAAATGATTATTCTGAATTAAACTTAATTCCGATTTAAGTGGTTGGTTTATTCCGATGTTAAAGCGGAATTAACTCCCCTCCTTGATCATGTAAACCTTTATTCCGATTAAAAGTTTATTCCGTTTGTTTGGCGCATGCTCGTACAAGGAGGAAGAAGAAGCGCATGCTCGTTTCATGTTTAATTCGGCCCCGTCTTCTTCCCCCCTTCTCCGACAGTCTTCTCCTCCTCAGCTAGCAAACGTGAAGCTTGACAATATTCTCGAGCTGCTGGCTAAATAGTAGGCCTATTATCAGAGTTACTGTGAAACCCGTTTTCATTATGTTATTGTCCATGCTGTAACGTTAACCCGAGATGACAAAAAGTTGCTAGCCAGCTAAAGTTTGTTTTCTTCCGGTAGACCTTATAAGGCTAAGTTCATGCGCCGCCTGTCCAATCGGAACCCTCCAGCAGAATACAATAAAGCGTAATTAACGTATGTTCCATGTAAACGCCAATTCGGAATTATTATTTCCATGTAAACTCGAAGGAGAATATTTTAATTCCGATCTATTTAATTCTGAATAAACTAATTCGGAATTAAAAACATCATGTAAACGTGGCCACTGTGACATGTCGTTAAGCTTGCTGTTCACATCAGTTGCATTCACACTTACTGTCTGGTTCTTCCTGAGCAACAATGAAGGAGTCCTTCTGATGAGCAGAGGGTTTGAATGGATAAATGGAGCCGGAGTCCGGATTAATATGATGGACACAAGCAAAGAATCCCCTCTGTACACTGATGTCACTCTTTCTGGATGTGCTATTTATCTCATTACATGGGTGCAGTTTCGGCTCTTCAGCTTTGCATTTTGATTTCTTTGAATAAGTCCAGATATTCCCGGCCCTTGATGAGCTGCAGTCCACTCTGTTGTCTGAGTCCACATCAGCCTCCCATAGACATGTTCCACAGGACAGTGTTACCTCCTCTCCTTTCTGTAGGTAATGGAAATGAGTGGACCCTTCAGGGGAAAACAAAATGAATTGGTTGATAGTTACGTAGATAAACTGTCACCTTGTAAAATCTTTACATATTGAATTTCTCTGTGTGAAATAGGTTCCTGGAAAGAGAACATGGGTAAGCCTGCATTAATTCTGTGCATCATTGCCCGTTGCCAGAGTATCTTGCAGACACAAGATTTCAAATTGTGCTCTCGCAAGAACTCTGGATTTCCAGGGTACAAAGTAACCATAACCATGAACATTTCAGAAAGTGTGTTTCAGAATGAAAATCATACCGTGGCATTGTATCATGAGACAGACTAGAAGAATGAAACTCGGTGACTCCATCACAGCAAATACAGCGTATGAGGAAGTGCTTGACTATTTAGTGAACAGCACACCCCTTTGAGGACATGGTTCTGACTCGGTCATCACGAGAACCATTTGAAGCATCTTTACTGTACTTAATTTAATAATGTACTGTAAGTATGTTACTTTACATGATGTATGACCTGCATGATCCTCTGTATGATCTGTTCTCACTGTCTACATATTTCTTCAGTACACAACACTTCTCTCTTGCTACACAGTGTAATGGGAGTGCTTGTAAGGACATTTAGTCTGTGTGCTAATTTGGATCACAGCCATCACTACCTCCTCCACAGGAAGTCCTCGACTCACATTAGCTCCTCCACAGGAAGTCCTCGATTTCTCTATAGTCCTGCAGCTCTAAGTGGCATAATACAGCACAATGTTTGCTGAGTTAAGACAAGTTTATTTAAGCTCTCTCTCCTCCAAGTCATCTCTCAGCCTATAGCATTAACTCTACGTTGTTCTCAGCAGTGCTGTAGTCTAGTTAGCTGTAGGGAGTATACTGTAATCAACCCCAAATGTCAATATGTACCCTTGCTTATGTTAAGTGGGTATACTGAGATGGTGATGCTTTTTCATGCGTATCATGTAGACTACACCACTGGTTCTCAGACACTTGTTCACACAGTGGTCAGCCACATCAACTGTAATACAGTAAGAAGGAAGACACCAATCTATTACAGGCCAGACTTGCAGATCAGCAACATGATTGGCCCATTGGTTGCCATAGTGTCAGCATTGATCCACAGTAGTGTGAAGTTAAATGTAGTTTGTTGACTTGGAGAAATGTGTCCATCCTGTTGTCAGCATTACATCTCTGTATGTGGCACAGCAGACTGTTATGTCCTCCCTGGTGTAGATACCCACCAGTTCTATGTGCATCACATGGCATCGTGTGTTTAAACAGGTGCATGTCTGTTACTAATGAAATAAACTAGATGTACCGCAAAGCAGTACAAAATGTGGCCTGCACATTCACTCAGCAAAAATAAATCATGCTTGTCAATTTGCTATCTCCATCTCTGTACTCTTATAACGTTTGTGTATGTAAATAAGTGTGTGCATGTATATATTTTCTTTTGTGTATGTGTGCTTCTCTGTGTGGACGCTTGTGAGTGTGTATGTGGGGGTAATGTGGTGTGTGTGCACACATGGGTGTAGTGTGTTGGTGCGTGCGTGCATGCATGTGTTTGTGTGCGTAGCTGTTTGTGTGTGCGTGCCTGTGTGGGTGCATATGCGTGCATGTCCACTGTGTGTGTATGTCTGTGCATGTGTATTTATATCAAGGGTAGTCAAACTCTGCTTGGCCCAAGGGCCACATTGGGTCTTGAAAATTGTCTGGTGGGCTATATGGGCCATTCTACCGAATTGGGGTAGACTACATCACATGCCCACTACCACACTATCTGTAAGAGATTGTTGGACCCTATACCTAAGAGCCTGCTTCAGTCCATCAGCCCAACCAGCCATCACACATGTGATCAATGCTTCCAACAGTGTTCAAACAGGCCGAGAAGCACCGTTCTGTCTTATGAGTCAGTGTTCCATCCAAATGATTTTGAAGCCATCATGTTATGGTAAACATGTTACATGTAGTTGCTTTGCAGTTTCAGGCATTTTAAAGTAGGCTACTGACTGCCATGGTAACCTAGTGAGCTTCAGTGAGGAATGATCCGTCCACACTCCACAACACTGAACTCTAACTCTTAAAGGGATTATCCGGAGTAAAATGCACTTTAGATCAAAATGAGTTTAATCGAGTCAGTACCTTTCCGGAAATGTTGCTGAAGTGTTTCTAAAATGTTTCTCAGCTGCAGCAGCGACATTTCCGGAAAGGTACTGGCTTGATTAAATTCATTCTGGACTCTCTATCCGACCACATAAAGACCTCGGGATACTTCGGTTTGGCTTTAGGGACCCTCTACTCACTACCACGTAAGTGTAATGTTGTTTGGAACAGTAGAAGAGATATAAAAATAGCGTTTTGTAGCGGCGAAAGGACGTGCCCCGTTCACTTCCAGGCTAACGAGTTTTGGCTAAAAACGGTAAAATCGAACTTTCTCAAAACACATCTGAATGACATGATTTGATGTCAACTCAATCATCCGTAAATTGATCTAAAGTGCATTTTACTCCCTTTAAGAAACATTTATGTTAGATTCTCAGTGCATTTAAACCGCATTGTCCTTTACTCTGATATTTAAACAATTCACATCATGTTTCTAAAATTCACATATTCGTTACAATCATTTATTTCAAAAACATGTCTCAATGTCAGTAATTCTGATGGTGACTTGTTGAATAACTAATGGTCTTTCTCATAACATGGGCACCAAGCAGTCTGACAGGAAGTCAGCTGTCTAAATTTAGCTGCGCTTACTGCAACATGCCATGGTGTGACACCTACCGCCACATCTCAGGGCTGTATAGCCATCTTCCACATAATCAGACTCTTCTGACGCGCACCTCAGCTTTACTTAGAAATTCTGTTTCATTTGACTACCATCCAGCCAAAGCAATTCAGCCCACAGTATGTGGTAAGACCTCAGTAACATGGGAGATCAGGCTTGAATACGAGTAGTCGTATCCAACTGAATCTGTGTGTGTTTGTGTAATGTGAGTTATTCATATTGTGTAACATTGCCATCTACTGGCAGAGAAGTATTATGGAGCATTTTGAAACTGGTAGACACAGCACTAGTGACTGGGTAAAGTATCTGTTATTAATGTAAGATGCTTTTATTTAAAACAACATGGCTCACAGCATGACTAAAAACAAAACAGACAAAAAAAAACAAAGATTAGCCGTTTTCAGACACGTGTATTTCCGTAATGTTCACATCTTTTTTACGGGTTGTTGTTGTTGTTGTGCTGTCTGAATTCACATGTCCGTATATCTGATGGAACTTTTACTGCCGCTGACCTAGTCATTTTGCCGTAATGTTGCCGCCACAACTGCTATGTGAAAAATTCTGCACCTGTCAGTAATGGTCAAGGGAAGTATTAGCCTACATGTATTGAAAGCACCCTGTCACTGAATAGTTCCAAATCGTAACATGTAACATGCTCCCCGGTCTATTCCTCCATGCTCCCGGTCTTTATCTGCCCGGCGAACCCAACGCCAATTGACGGAAATTCTAAATTAGTTGTGAACAACAAGTAGCCGTATACATTACGCATATATGCTTCATGTCTGAATGTCCGCTACTGTCAGAAATTGGGCACACAATTATTGCAAAATGTGCAGAAAACCTGTCTGAAAACGGCTATTGAGTCACATTGACTTCTGCGCTTTTGCGTAAGACAACACAATTGTACAGATCAAAATGCCATATAACCTGATGTAGTCTGATACTTCCTGTGACAAATGTCCTGTCTGATACTTGTTTTTAAACTCGAACACTATAAAATGCAAACAAATTAATATAACATTATAAGAGTAAAGCTAACAGCTTCAAAAATAAATAATGTATAGAGTATTATGGACAAAGAAATTAAGAAAACCTACAGTCTCAACTGGTCCAACCTAAATTATATTCATTGAGATAGTAGTGCAGCAGATCATATAATGAAATAAACATTTATATTGGATGGTTGAATCAAAACCTAAAACATTCAAATGCATAGAAAACTATATAGCAACACACATGTTCAGATTAGTGAACACACCAAACGCACATTAAGACAACTCAATCAAAGCAACAAGATAACTTGAGTGGCTTCTGTGTGCACTCTTTTTTGTTTTTAAATGCTGTATAATAAACTATTTCACAGCATAATCTTTACATGTCCAACAGAGTGAAAGTAACACACCAAACACTAAATGTGGACTTGTGGGAGTGACGAGTCGACTAGAACATGTCCTCTCTCTGAGCTTCAGCACTGGTGTTCTCTACACACACAACAGAGGGAGACATGTTTACAAACACAACTTTATATCAACACGGGGACTTACCACAGACAGCACACAGCACAGAAAGCAAGCTCTCATATAGAAAACTGTAAACAGACCACTCCAAAGAAAAAGACAGAGTTCACAAATGTCCAAACCATGAAGAGAGAGCAACTATTATAAGCACACAAAGTACTTCTGCAATTGAACATGAAGAGCCTACACTCTCACCATATATATCAGAATGCTCTTCATCTGCAATCTGCGTACCAGGTCCTATCAAATCATAACAGTTGAATGATTGTGTTTTAAATATAAATAAATGTTGCTAAAATATGTGACAGGATTATTAGTATTTGATCACAACATGTTCACCTTTAAACCCAAAGATCCTCCTTCTGTGGAGCTCAAGCCCAACCAGGAGAAGGACCCCAATAACCAGCAGGACCCCAATCACACTCCCACGGAGCAGAGAAACTGTGTGGATTGAACACAACAAATATGAAAACATGATTGAACAAATATGATTAATATTCGGTATGCAATATAAAATATATAGGGGGAAATCATGCTTTGAGTAATAAGATAGATAGAGATAGATACATACTTTATTGATCCCCAAGGGATCAATACAGATCACATTATATTTAGCATCAAGTGAAGACTTTATGACTCGGCTGTGATGTTTGATCTGTGATGACTTACAGTATGTGCAAGTCAAAACATTAAATCATGCACTCACCATGAATGGTGTTTCTTCCAAATGGTGCTTCACGTAAAAGATCAGTCAGAATATAATTTACTTACAACAGAAGGATGTGCTTGTGCTTAGCAGGGGTGATTAGTGTTTCATTAGCATTTTATTATCACATCCTATATACAGTACTATTCATTATGACCCCCATATGAAACATTAATGGAAAGATATGTGTGTTTCTCCACTGTACTTACCAGCATTGCCATTTCCAGGGGTGAGGAGTGTTTGATGAGCACTTTGAGACGTGTTTTTAGAAAAGTGCTCTATAAGTAAACATTATTATTATTATTATTATTATTATGTTATTATTTTATTATTGTGAGTCCTACCTCTATAAATGCCTATGGCATTACCATTATTGCCTCCATATGAAATATCAAGCTGAACTCACCAACAGTGGTAATTCCAGTGGTTGTTGGGTTGGCTTCAGTATACACATCTGATCAAGAGAAGTACATGTACCACAGTGAGACAGTGTCAGTGCATTACCCTCCATTATCTAGTCATGTCCATGGAGATCAGCATGATCACATCAGAAACTATTGTCAGCTCCAGACTAATCAAACAAGATGCACATCCATGTAAGAGTTTTGAAAATACACATCCAACTAACTTTTCCAACTCAAATGATGAAGCAATGAGAGAGAACTTGAATTTCAAGTGAGGTTATTCTTACCAGGTTTGACTGGATCACTCACAGTGACCGTAGTGTTGGTGATTACTCTCCAGTGCTGCTGGTTGTGTTTGTTCACTTGTAAGGCACACACATACTGCCCACTGTCTGAGTGAGTGGCATTGCTGATCGTCAGGTTATGGGTGTTGGTATTAATACGAGAAAGTTGAGATGTGTGTGATCTCCTCGGCAGAAGATCTTTATCAATGACACAGTGTTCATCAACCCCATCATCATTAAATGCAGTGAAATGAAATGAGTACACACATGTGCTGCTCTCAGCTGCAGTCTTAATCCAGTACACCACAAAATGCTGATTGGAATAACGTCCCTTTCTTGTAAAGATGCACGTCAGATTAATTGATCCTCCTGCAGACACATGCACTGAGCTTTCCACTACAGCATCAGACACCACTGTGAACAAAGTGAAATGTTGAAATGAAACACACTGTGACATGTAGTTTAGCTTGCTGTTCACATCAGTTGCATTCACACTTACTGCCTGGCTCTTCCTGAGCAACAATGAAGAACTCATGATGAGCAGAGGGTTGGAATGGATAAATGAAGCAGGAGTCAGATTTAATATGATGGACACAAGCAAAGAATCCCCTCTGTACACTGATGTCACACTTTCTGGAAGTGCTGTTCTTTATCTCACTGCAAAAGTTCAGTTCTCCAGCTGGACATTCTGGTCTCTTTGAATAAATCTGATTTGTATATGATAAGCTGCAGTCCACTCTGTTGTCTGAGTCCACATCAGCCTCCCATTCACATGTTCTACAGGACAGTGTTGCCTCCTCTCCTTTCTGTAGGTAATGGAAATGAGTGGAGCCTTCAGGGGAAAGCAAAACTCATTTATTCATAGTTAAATCAATAAACTGTCACCTTATAAAGTTTGTACATATTGAATGTTCTACTGGTAACACTTTACTTGACGGGTTCGTTCATAACACATTCATAACAGCTGTCATAAACTGCACATGAAGCATTCATCATGACTGTTTCATGAAGCATGACTCAACATTAATACCAACCCTTTCATGAATGTGGAAGACAAAACGTCAAAAACTTGTCAAAATAAAAGTCCAACAATCGCAAAGGAGCATTGCTGTCTTTTTTGTTTTAGCCAACCTGATCATGTCACATCTTAGTCAACGGGGAAGTCCAGTGTCCAGGAGAATTTAGTTTGTCTGTTTGTTTATTTTATGATAGTAACCTCTGAAGAATGCAATATTGTCTGTAAATAGATATATAAAACAAGAATGTCCAACCATTCAGAGGTCCACAAATGGTCAGTAGCCTAGTTCACTTCCCAGTATGATGAATACTTCACAACTTGTATAGTAAAGTGACATTTGAAGTAGACTTGTTTACAAACGCTGGAGAGGATTCATAATACCCTGTATATGGATTACTAGATTGTTGGACTTTTATTTTGACAAGTTTTCGTCATTTTGTCTTCCACATTCATGAAAGTGTTGGTATGAATGTTGAGTCACGTTTCATGAATCAGTCAGGAATGCTTCATGTGCAGTTCATGACGGCTGTTATGAATGTGTTATGAATGAACCCGTCAAGTAAAGTGTTACCGTTCTACTTTGTGGAAGATCCTATATGCATTAGTACACTACTTTGCTTATCATGGGATTAACAGTTTAGGCTACTTAATGTTCATATTTTGTAAGTCGCTTTGGACAAAAGTGTCTGCTTAGTAATTATAATCATCAACATTTCAGAAAATGGATTTCAGAATTAAAATCATCTCCTACCGTGGCATTGTATCATGAGACAGACTAGAAGAATGATACTCGTTGGCTCCATCACAGAAAATAAAGTGTATGAGGAAGTGTTTGACTATTTAGCACAACCCTTTGAGGATGTGGTGTTGACTTGGCCAAGTAACAGTAAGTCGTCATGTCTACAAGTTTGACTTAAGCTGATTTAACGTTATTTTAAAGGATTACATGTAATACACATCCAAATATGTCGCTACAAACTATCGTGCACAATATATTACATGTGTAAATCGCCATTCAGTACACAACTTTTTGACATAAGCTTACTTTACTTCATTTAAAGACAGGTCATGATGTGTGTATGTTACTCTACATGATGTATGACCAGCATGATCCTCTGTATGATCCATTCTCACTGTCTACATGTTTCTTCAGTGCACAAACAACACTTCTCTCATGCTACACAGTGTAATGGGAGTGCTTGTAAGGACGTTTAGTCTGTGTGCTAATTTGGATCACAGCCATCACTACCTCCTCCACAGGAAGTCCTCGACTTCTCTCTAGTCCTGCAGTTCTAAGTGGCATAATACAGCACAATGTTTGCGGAGTTAAAACAGCCTTGTTACCCCTACTGTAGGTGTTCTGCCTTGTTAATTTCACAGAAAGGTCATCCTGACAGCTCTGAGAAGTGGTCAGTCACACCAACTCTACCACCACAGAAACCAAGAAGACTACAGCTGTAGAACCGGTTGCAGTACTGAAGTGAAATGTATGTTTGTATGACTTGTTCAAATGGACAAATGTGTCAACCCTGTTGACTGCATTACATTTCAGTACTCTCTAAATGCAGCACATATCCTCCCTTGGTTTAAATGCATACCCACCAGCAGGGGTGGACAAAGTACACAAATCCTTTAATTTACTGTAACGTTAATTTAACCTTTCACTCCTCCAATGCATCTCTCAGCCTATAACATCAGCTCTAGGTTGTTCTCAGACACTTGTTCACACAGTGGTCAGCCACACCAACTGTAATACAGTAACCAGGAAGACAAGTTTGGAACGTCACAGACCAGACATGAAGACCAGCAACATGATTGGCCCATTGGTTGCCATAGTATCAGCATTGATCCACTGGTTACAGTGGTGTGAAGTTAAATGTAGTTTGTTGACTTGGAGAAATGTGTCCACTCTGTTGTCAGCATTACATCTCTGTATGTGGCACAGCAGACTGTTATGTCCTCCCAGGTGTAGATATCCACCAGTTCTATCTGATTCTACATCAAATGGCAACATGTATGTTTAAACAGGTGCATGTCTGTTACCAATGAAATAAATAACAGAAAAACTGCATACACATCAGGACTGGCGACTTCTGAGTTCAGCTTATAGTGAGATTCCAACAGACCAAAGTTTTCATTTCATTTTCTCATTGATATTTTCAAGGCACCTGCACTCTGTTTTATAGGACATACACAAACATTATTTATTTATTTACTAGATGTACCACAAAGTGGTACAAAATATGACCACCACTCAGTCTTGCACGTTCTCTCCACAAGAGTTAATCTTGTTGGTCAATTTGTCTCCATCTCCATCTCAATACTCTCTCATTTTCTTTTGTGTATATGTGTGTTTCTCTGTGTGATCGCTTGTGAGTGTGTGTGGGTGGGGGTAATGTGGTGTGTGTGTGTGTGTGTGTGTGTTTGTGTGTGTATGTATGTGTGAGTGTGTGTGTGTGTGTGCACGTGATGGTGTGCTGGTGCGTGCATGCATGGGCGTGTTTGTGTGTGTGTGCCTGCATCTGTCATCTTTTATTGGGGATTTTCAAAATCCCGGAAGTACTTTTTCAGATACCTCACAATGGTGTGTGCCTAATACAACACAACAGAAGTTGAATTTTGCTGCGAAACTTGCTATAGAAGATCATTGAAGACCAGTTAGCCTACCACTCGGTGAGTTGCACATTTTTAAAAACAAATGTTTAGGGGTGTTTTAAGGACAGAATAGTCCTGGAGTCATGCTGAAGCCATACAGAGAACATTCTAAAACAGCCAAATTGCAGAAACAGGATCAGTCGTCGATATTTCGGTGTCAAACACTCGTTTGCATCCTAGGCAACACAGAAAACGGGCTTAAAGTGTAAAATACCTAACTGTTCCTTTAAAGTACTGACTCCCATGGTAACCCAGTCAGCTTCAGAGTAAAATTATCTGTGTCATACTCCACAAGACATTATGTTAGATTTGCACTGCATTTTAACATCTCAGTCCTTTACTGTCATATTCATACATTTCACATTCTTTCTCAAATATTCACAATTATTTCTTTCAAAAACATGTCTCAATATCAGTGATTCTGATGCTGACTTTCCGTTGAATAACTAATGGTCTCTCTCATAACATGGGCACCAAGCAAACTGACAGGAAGTCAGCTCTCTAAATGTATCAAGCCGTGCTTACTGCAAATTGTACAAATCAAAATCTCATCACATCTGATGTAACCAAGAAATATAATATCATAAGAATAAAGACATTAGAAAAACTTGCAATCTCAACTGGTCCAACCTAAATTATAGGCTATCCACTGAGATAGTAATGCAGCAGACCGTATATTGGAAAAACAACATTGCTATTGGATGGTAAACAAAATCTTGCAGTTAAATCAAGGTTGCAATATTCTAATGCAGGGAAAGCTACTGTATATAGCAATGCACATTTGATCATTGAACATACCAAACTCACATTGAGACAATTCAATTTATTTGTAATATATACTGTATCCAATCTTTCTATAATTTACGTGTATACTGTATAATACATTATTTCACAGCCTAATATTTACATTTCCAACAGAATGAAAGTAACATAACAAACAGTAAATGTGGACTTGTGGGAGTGACGAGTCGACTAGAACATGTCCTCTCTCTGAGCTTCAGCACTGGTGTTCTCTACACACATAAAACATGTTTACAAACACAACTTTATATCAATCCTTTTTCTTACCTTGAAGAAAAGGGATCTGCTAAATGCTAATTGCTAAATGATTGAAATGAAATGTAGGGCTCTACAGTTTAACACTTAAAGAACCACTTCACTGTTTTTTTTTCATATTAAACTACATTATTCCCTTAACTAAGACGAGTTGATACATACCTCTCACGTTTCAATGCGTGCACTCACTGGCTCTGGCGCATGGCGCCTGTTTGATAGAACTTAGCTAGCCCAGTTCAGGGGTCATCCCTATGTTCCCCAGGTCCTATGTTCCCCGGTTTCCCCCAAAAGGGTCCTACCGTATGTTCCCGGTCGCAATACACACTGGGGAACATAGGACCCTTTTTGGGAAAACCGGGGAACATACTGTAGAACCCTTTTTTAAAATTTCCAAAAAAAAGGTCCTATGTTCCCAGGTCCCATACAAAGTGGGGAGCATAGGATCCCGGAAACATAGGTACGCTCCCCCCAGTTCATTCATTAGGATCCAAACAGAGATGACGTTCGAAGCGACCAAACACCTCCATGTTTTCCCTATACAGTTAGACAAGTATAGTCACACGACCGAGTATGGTTAGACAAAATAAAACGTGGTGCATTTCTAAGCAGGTATGAGGGATAACTATTGTGTGGCGGAATAATACTTGGGAGCACTTAGACTCTGCGCAGTAATACCCTCACTCTTGCTATTCAGTTTCACTTTGTGAGGATATGCACCACGTTTTATTTTGTCTCACCATACTTGGTCGTGTGACTACTCGTGTAACTGTATTTTAATAGGGAAAACATGGAGGTGTTTGGTCAAAGTTGTGCCGCGCGCCAGAGCCAGTGAGTGCACGCATTGAAACGTGAGAGGTATGTATCAATTTGTCCTAGTTAAGGGAATAACATATAGTGAAAAAGTTTGTTAAAAAACGGTGAAGTGTTCCTTTAAAACAAGCTCTCATAAACAGATCTCTAAACAGACCATTCCAAACACAGGAAAGAGACAGCTTTTAAGATAGTTAAAACTTAGCAGCTATTATAAGCACACAAAGGACTTCTGCAATTGAACATGAAGAGCCTACACACTCACCATATATATCAGAATGCTCTTCATCTGCAATCTGTGCATCAGGCCCTATCAAATCATAACAGTTGAATGATGTGTTGGAAATATAAATTAATGTAGTTAAAATGTCTGACAGGATTATTAGTCTGATCATAACATGTTCACCTTTAAACTCAAAGATCCTCCTTCTGTGGAGCTCAAGCCCAACCAGGAGAAGGACCCCAATAACCAGCAGCACCCCAATCACACTCCCACGGAGCAGGGAAACTGTGTGGACTGAAGATGAAACATCATCTGCTTTGAGAGAGAATATTAAACACCACAAAGTTGGTGCATGAAATATAATTAATAGAAATAACATACATGCAATATAAAATACTGTATATAGGAAGAAATCATGCTTTGAGTAATAAGTTTGAATTATAGTTTGCATCAAGTGAAGACTTTATGACTCAGTTGTGATCCTTGCTCTGTGTTGTCTGAACAGTATGCTGTATGCACATTAAATCACACACTCACCATGAATGTTTCCGGGTGTTGCGTCTGTAAAATATGAATTAGAAAATAATTGACTTACACAATGTAATACAAATGCCATAGTGAGATAGCGTCAATTAATTATAATCCTTTAGTCAAGCCCATCAATCATGTCATCATGCAATCATATTTACCAGAGCCCTTCAACAGAAGGATGTGCTTTTTCTACTGTGCTTAGCAGGCGTGATCATGAGCACTTAGTGTTTTTAGAAAAGTGTTCTATAAACATTATCTTTTTATTACCGTATATACTGCATTATTCATCATAGCCTCCGTGTGAAATATCAGCAGAGGGATGTGAGTGTGTTTCACTGCACTTACCAGGGGTGAGGAGGAGTGTTTGATTAGCACTTTCTGTTTTTAGAAAAGTTCTAAGTAAACATTATACAGTATTATCCCTATATTATTACTATATTAGTTTTGCTATCGAGTCCTGCATTAATGGATGCATATAGCATTAATTTTATTCAGACACCTCACTGCATTATTCATCATGCCTTCCATGTGAAATATCAAGCTGAACTTACCAACAGTGGTAATTCCAGTGGTTGTTGGGTTGGTTTCAGTACACACATCTTATCATGAGAAATACCATAGTGAGATAGTGAGATAAGCATGGATCATTTAAGAAATCAAAATAAGCTTCAGCTAAATCAAACAAGTTGTAGGCTACATCAGGGTTTTTAAAATGTGCATCCAACTAACTGTTCCAACTCAAATAATGAAGCAATGAGAAAGAACTTGGATTTTACGTGAGGTTCATATTCTTACCGGGTTTGACTGGATCATCCACAGTGACCGTAGTGTTGGTGATTACTCTCCAGTGCTGCTGGTTGTGTTTGTTCACTTGTAAGACACACACATACTGTCCACTGTCTGAGTGAGTGGCATTGCTGATTGTCAGGTTATGGGTGTTGGGACCAGTGAGAGCAGGTTTGGATGTGTTTGATCTCCTCAGCAGAAGATCTTTATCAATGGCACAATGTTCATCAAACCCAGCAGCATAACCTGAATCATAATGAAATGAGTACACACATGTGCTGCTCTCAGCTGCAGTCTTAATCCAGTACACCACAAAAGGCAGATAGGAATAACTTCCCTTTATTGTAAAGATGCGCGTCAGATTAATTGATCCTCCTGCAGACACATGCACTGAGCTTTCCGCTACAGGATCAGACACCACTGTGAACAAAGTGAAATGTTGAAATGAAACACACTGTGACATGTGGTTTATCTAAGGCTTAACTGTTCACGCTAAAGAGTATCTTACATTCACACTTACTGTCTGGTTCTTCCTGAGCAACAATGAAGGACTCCACATGATGAATAGAGAGATTGAATGGATAAATGAAGCACAAGGGAGATTTAAAGTCATAGACACAAGCAAAGAATCCCCTCTGTACACTGATGTCACACTCTCCGGATGTGCTATTCTTTATCTCACTGCATAGGTTCGGTTTTGTCTCCTCAGGTGGACATTGTGGCCTCTTTGAATGAATCTGGGTCTTTAATAAACTGCAGTCCAGTCTGTTGTCTGAGTCCACATCAGCCTCCCATTCACATGTTGCACAGGACAGTGTTGCCTCCTCTCCTTTCTGTAGGTAATGGAAATTAGTGGACCCTTCAGGAGAAAGCAAAACTCATTTATTGATAGCTAAACTGATAAGTTGTCACCTTATAAAGCTTGTACATATTGAATTATTCTGTGTAAAATAGGCTATGTATATGGAGGTAGAATCTAGGTAAAGTTAATACTATTTTGGATACCAGCTTACTACAAACATTTTTACCTATTGTAATGTTCATATTCTGTATGTCACTTTGGACAACCGCATCTGCTAAGTAATCACAATCATGAACATTTCAGAAAGTGGGTTTCAGAATTAAAATCATCTCCTACCGTGGCATTGTATCATGAGACAGACTAAAAGAATGAAACTCTGTGACTCCATCACAGCAAAGAAATCGTACGAGGAAGTGCTTGACTATTTCGTGAACAGCACACCCCTTTGAGGATGTGGTTCTGACTGGCAAGTAACAGTAAGTCACCATGAGAACCATTTGAACTGAAGTTGAGTACAACCATCTCTTAGGAGCACAAATGTGGTCAGGACTAAACTGACCACTGCACCAGGCTGAGTTGAATTTGAACACAGAGCACACTGGCAAAGCAAGCTCAATGACTCATCTGCTGAAAGCCATGAATAGCAAACATGCAACTATGCAGTAGAACAAATTTCTCCCAAATAATGTAAATGGTGCACAAAGAGTCACTCAAGATTAAATGTTTTGACTAAAAGACAGGTTATGATGTATGTATGTTACTTGAATTCATTTAAAGACAGGTCATAATGTACTGTATGTATGTTTCTTTACTTCATTTAAAGACAGGTCATGATGTATGTATGTTTCTTTACTTCATTTAAAGACAGGTCATGCTATATGTATGTAAACATTTTAGTGGGAGTGCTTGTAAGAACGTTGATTTGTCTGTAGTCCTGCAGTTCTAATAGCTCCTTCATGCCACATCAGATATTTGGAAATTCAGACCTCCTAGGAAAAACGACTTGATTGCAAAGTCGGGTCGGATGTTTTGCTCGGAGAGTTGTGCAGGTCTCGTTATACTTGACGTCACTATCATATTCTCCAACCACGGCGGCCTCCCTTGCAACAACACCAGAGGCCAATTTCACTGTCATTACAAATAGCTACAGATAGAAATACTCAACCAATACTCAACTCTTTTTGCTAAACCATAGTAAGCAGTTCTAATAACTGATTTATGCAGTTCCTGTATTTGTTTTCCAAGCTGATCTTATAAACATACTTTTTTCAGAGATTTTTTAAATCACCATTGAGGTTCATCTAAGCTGCATATTACAACACAACATGTTCATTTAACCATTCTCTTGGTAGCAATGTTAACATTACGGCATCAGATCACCACAACATAAACTGTGCAGACACAGACATTGTGTTGACCAGAGGAGCTGCTGCCCTCTGGTGGTCAGTGAAGAAAAATATGAAATGTGAAAACTGAAATGTAGCAGGCAACATTATTCTTCATTTCTGCAGCACACACATGCATGATTCTGATTCTCAGAAGAAACAGGCTGGATTTCATCTCAGAAGAGTCCAGCAGTACGATACAGGCAGGTACAGCTGTGTGGCATCAGATACAGCACTGTCTGTTGGCCCGGGTCATTTCCTGATCCCACCCCATTTCTCTCTCCCACTCACTCCCTGTCTGTATCTAACTGCCCTATTACAATAAAGGCAAAAATACCCCAACATGTACTTTTATAAAAAAATATGTCTAGGGGAGAAAAAGAATGTGTGTAAGTGTGTGGATGTAATGCCGACATCAGTATGATGTTGAGAGAGATGAGTAGAAGTTAAAGAAAGAGAGAAGGTGCCTGTGGGGAGAGATATCATCCAAAGTGCCTTTACAAGCCAAATGTTCCTTTAACCCAGAAGGGACCTGCAGAGAGAGAGAGAGAGAGAGACTAGGGCCGTGTCCAAAAGTCAAGCGCGCACGCCGGATAGTACCTTATTTCCAGTAGCGTCTCAGTTAGCTTGCTCCTCAGTATGGGTCCCTACCTACATTTGGACAGCACAAACTAGTTGGCGTCACCTGACTCGGGGAGGGGTGTGTGTTGACGATTTGCATGACGTGTGGAGCTTGACCTGCGCTGCGCAATGGATTATGGGATATTTGAGGCCAAAAAGATGCATCTATGCACGCTTGGAAATCACGCCAAACGAAGTACCCATCTAGTGAGAGCGCTTGACTTTCGGACAGTCTATTCTGACGTAACTTCCGGAAAATGCACACTGCCCAGCGTGTGTACTTATGTTTCAGACACAGCCATGTGAGCAGGCCGGTACTGATGGTGCACTGGCTATTCCAGGCCTGAAGAGGGCGCAGGGGGTCATAACAACAAGCTCAACAAACTGCTGACCCTGTTAGCATTACTGCTCTACAGTATATGTGCAGGGTTCCATGAACATCTGTTGGACTGCCCTGCATGTGGAACAATGTTGTCCAAGGGGCACCCAGTGCATCAACAAATGATGAAGACAGTCACTTTTCTGACTGGTACTCCAAGGTACACAATGCAACCCCATTCCACGTGCCCAGTGACAGTATTCTCCCTGTTATGAGTCAGTGTTCCATCCAAATGATTTTGAAGCCATCATGTTATGGTAAACATGTTACATGTAGTTGCTTTGCCGTTTCAGGCATTTTAAAGAAGGCTACTGACTGCCATAGTAACCCAGTGAGCTTCAGTGAGGAATGACCCGTCCACACTCCACAAGACATCTAACTTGGGTGATGTGATGAGTATGGAGAATGTCCAGCCTTTGCTCATTTAAACAGCAATGTTTAAACATGTATGTTAAACTTGCACTGCATTTAAACAGCTCTGTTCTTTACTGTTATACCGGTAGTTATACAATTCACATCATATTTTTAAGATTCACATATTGATTACAATAATTTATTTAAAAAACATGTTTCAAAATCAGTAATTGTGATGCTGACTTTGTGTTTAATAACTAATGGCCTCTCTCATAGCATGGGCACCATAGCAGTCTGACAGGAAGTCAGCTGTCTAAATTTATCCAGCGGCGCTTACTGCAACATGCCATGGTGTGACACCTACCACAGCTCTTAACAGCCATCTTCCAAAACATAACCAGACTCTTCTGACGCGCACCTCAGTTTTAGAGTTTACTTAGACATGTTTCAAGTTCCTTTTGACTACCATCCAGCAATACCAATGCAGCCCACAGTATGTGGTAAAACCTCAGTAACATGGGAGATCATGCTTGATTAAGAGTAGTAGTATCCAACTGAATCTGTGTGTGTTTGTGTAATGTATGTCTGCATTGAGAGTTATTCATATTGTGCAACATTGCCATCTAGTGGCAGAGAAGTATTATGGAGCATTATGAAACTGGTAGACAGCACTAGTGACTGGGTAAAGTATCTGGTATTAATGTAAGATGCTTTTATTCAAAACAACATGGCTCACAGCATGACTAAAAACAAAACAGACAAAAAAAAACAAACATTAGCCGTTTTCAGACACATGTGTATTTCCGTAATGTTCACATCATTTTCACGGGTTGTTGTTGTTGTTGTGCTGTCTGAATTCACATGTCCGTATATCTGATGGAACTTTTACTGCCGCTGACCTAGTCATTTTGCTATAATGTTGCCGCCACAACTGCTATGTGAAAAATTCTGCACCTGTCAGTAATGATCAAGGGAAGTATTAGCCTACATGTATTGAAAGCACCCTATGTCACTGAACAGTTCCAAATCTCTAACATGCTCCCGGTCTATTCCTCCATGCTCCCGGTCATTATCTGCCCAGCAAACTCAACGACAATTGACGGAAATTCTAAATTAGTTGTGAACAACAGGTAGCCGTATACATTCTGCATATGCTTCATGTCTGAATGTCCGCTACTGTCAGAAATTGGGCACACAATTATTGCGAAATGTGCAGAAAACCTGTCTGAAAACGGCTATTAAGTCACATTGACTTCTGCGCTTTTGCGTAAGACAACAAAATTGTACAAATCAAAATGCCATATAACCTGATGTAGTCTGATACTTCCTGTTACAAATGTCCTGTCTGTAATTGTTTTTAAACTCTAACACTCTATAAAATGCACACAAATGAATATAACATTATAAGAGTAAAGCTAACAGCTTCAAAAATAATAGCCTAATGTATGGAGTATTATGGACAAAGAAATTAAGAAAACCTACAGTCTCAACTGGTCCAACCTAAATTATATTCATTGAGATAGTAGTGCAGCAGATCATATCATGAAATAAACATTTATATTGGATGGTTGAATCAAAACCTAAAACATTGAAATGCATAGAAAACTATACAGCAATACACATGTTTAGATTAGTGAACACACCAAACTCACATTGAGACAACTCAATCAAAGCAACAAGATAACTTGAGTGGCTTCTGTTGTGCACTAATAAATAATTCCACACCCTAATCTTTACATTTCCAACAGAGTGAAAGTAACACACCAAACACTACAGTAAATGTGGACTTGTGGGAGTGACGAGTCGACTAGAACTTGTCCTCTCTCTGAGCTTCAGCACTGGTGTTCTCTACACACACAACAGAGGGAGACATGTTTACAAACACAATTCATATCAACACCGGGATTTGACAGCACACAGAAGAGAAGGTTTTTTAGGCTAACTGATACAAAACAACACAGTTACTGTCCATTAAAGGGACCTGCTAAATGCTAAATGAGTGGAATGTTACTCTACACGAACAAGCTTTTAAGATATTCTAAAATGCCCAAGCCATGAAGTGAGAGCAGCTATTATAAGCACACAAAGTACTTCTGCAATTTTACATGAAGGATCTACACCAGGGATGGGCAACTGGCGGCCCGCGGGCCACATGCGGCCCGCCTCCTCACTCAGTGCGGCCCGCGGATGATCATTTTTACTGTGATTAAAAATGCGTGTTTTTTTTTTTTTTACCGCACCGTCATTGTAATTGTAGTGTTCGCCGATAGATAGCGCCTCCTATGCAAACCATCTCGGGCCCTCGGACCTTTACCATCTCTGAGGAAAAACAGTGCACACATAGAAGAAAAGTAGAAAACTCATTTAGAAAACCGTAGGCTACCTTTCAGTCAAAATCGGAAGCAGTGTCTGTTCATAGAATGGTAAGGCAAACCCATGTCAAGTTTTGCTAGAAACTATATCAGCCATGAAAGATTTAAACTTCAGTCGCCACTACACTACAACACCTTGCGAAAAGTTATCAGAAGTAGCCTGCCCTACACACACGGAGCTTCTAGGCCGCTGTCGTAGCCGACCTCAAATCAAAAGTAGGCTAGCCTACACTAACAATAGCGACTAATTGCCAGAACTACACAGGAATCCGTCTTTTGCTGTTTCGCTTGAGCTTCCCAAAGCAAAGAAGCTATATCAGATGGCGAAATTGTTTGGGTGCGTAGTGGAAGTAAAAACTTCGAAACGGTATATTTGTCCCGACGCACGGTGACGCGCATAATTGTTGACATTCTGATAATGTCGAGGGGGGGAGCTGAGACAAATCATGCATGACTGCAAGTAGGCCTACTGTAGCTTACTTTTTGGCGTTGGATGAGTACAGATGTGATGGATGTTACATGTTACATCTGTAGGCCTACTCTCATTATGGACATTAGGGAATGTCTATACATTCTTAAAAATGGAGTGGGAGCATAAATGCATTGAATATGAGGCTTGTTGCACTTCATGATGGGCCATTGTTTTTCAATTCTGTGCCATCATTGAATGGTGATTTATGTGAGCCCTTTGCACTGAAAATAATACTTATCACTGGCTGTAAACTATTTGTATTTGTTGTTAGGGAGTCTATGTAAAAAATGCATTTGAGCATGAAAATTGACATATTTAGTTCTTATTCAGAATTATTTTGCAGCATCAGATGTGCGGAAGTGCGCGGCCACATTTGGCCCTCTGATGGTGATGATAAAAAAATGTGGCCCTCTTAGTCATGAAAGTTGCCCATCCCTGATCTACACACTCACCATATATATCAGAATGCTCTTCATCTGCAATCTGCATACCAGGTCCTATCAAATCATAACAGTTGAATGATTGTGTTGGAAATGTAAATTAATGTAGTTAAAATGTCTGACAGGATTATTAGTCTTTGACCATAACATGTTCACCTTTAAACTCAAAGGTCCTTCTTCTGTGGAGCTCAAGCCCAACCAGGAGAAGGACCCCAATAACCAGCAGCACCCCAATCACACTCCCACGGAGCAGAGGAACTGTGGATTGAACACAACTAAGATGAAACATCATCTGTTTTGAGAAAGAATATTAAACACCACAAAATTGGTGCATTAATTAGAATTAACATACTGTATACATGCAATATAAAATGTATACCAAAAATCATGCTTTGAGTAATAAGATTGAATTATAGTTTGCATCAAGCGAAGACTTTATGACTTAGTTGTGATCTTTGATCTGTGATGACTAACAGTATGCTGCATTAAATCATGCACCCACCATGAATGTTTCCAGATGGTGCTTCAGGTAAAATATGAATCAGGATATCATTTACTTACACAATGTAACACAAATGAAGGGAGATCACAGTCGTAAACCATAGTGAGATAGCATCAATGGATTAAAATCTATAAATTAGTCAAGCCCATCAATCATGTCATCAAGTAATCATATTTACCAGAGCCCTTCAACAGAAGGATGTTTTTCCCACTGTGCTTACCAGGGGTCATGAGTGTTTCATGAGCACTTAGTGTTTTTAGAAAAGTATCTAATGTAGATAGATAAACATTATCTTTATATCATTATACTACCATACTGCATTACTCATTATGGCCTCCATGTGAAATATCAGCAGAGGGATGTGTATGCTTTCCCACAGCACTTACCAGCACTGCCATCTCCAGGGGTGACCGTTGTTTCATGATGCTCTATAAATAAACAAGATATTATTACTATATTATTATTATTATTGTTATCATTACTATATGAATCCTGCCTTAATGAATGCATATTGCATTACTTTTATTGAGACACCTCACTGCATTATTCATTATGCCCTACTTATGAAATATCAAGCTGAACTCACCAACAGTGGTAATCCCAGTGGTTGTTGGATTGGCTTCAGTATACACATCTGATCAAGAGAAGTACCACAGTGAGATAGTGTAAGTGCATTACCATTATCCATTATGTAGTCATGCACATGGACATAAGCATGGATCACATCAGAAACTAATGTCAGCTCCAGACTAATCAAACAAGTTGCACATCCATGTAAGAGTTTTGAAAATACACATCCAACTAACTTTTCCAACTCAAATAATGAAGCAATGAGAGAGAACTTGAATTTCAAGTGAGGTTATTCTTACCAGGTTTGACTGGATCTCCCACACTGACCGTAGTGTTGGTGATTACTCTCCAGTGCTGCTGGTTGTTGATGTTCACTTGTAAGACACACACATACTGCCCACTGTCTGAGTGAGTGGCATTGCTGATCGTCAGATTATGGGTGTTGGTAGTTTGAGAAGGGCGGGATGTGTGTGATCTCCTCAGCAGAAGATCTTTATCAATGACACAGTGTCCATCAAATCCAGATTCATCATATGAATAGTAATGAAATGAGTACACACATGTGCTGCTCTCAGCTGCAGTCTTAATCCAGTACACCACAAAACGCTGACTGGAATAACGTCCCTTTCTTGTAAAGATGCACGTCAGATTAATTGATCCTCCTGCAGACACATGCACTGGGCTTTCCATTACAGGATCAGACACCACTGTGAACAAAGTGAAATGTTGAAATGAAACACACTGTGACATGTAGTTCAGCTTGCTGTTCACATCAGTTGCATTCACACTTACTGTCTGGTTCTTCCTGAGCAACAATGAAGGAGTCCACATGATGAGCAGAGGGTTGGAATGGATGAATGAAGCAGAAGTCAGGATTAATATGAGGGACACAAGCAAAGAATCCCCTCTGTACACTGATGTCACTCATTCTGGATGTGCTATTTATCTCATTACATGGTTGCGGTTTCCACTCCTCAGCTTTGCATTTTGATTTTTTAAAATAAGTCCCCATATTCCCGGCCTTTGATAAGCTGCAGTCCACTATGTTGTCTGAGTCCACGTCAGCATCCCATAGACCTGTTCCACAGGACAGTGTAACCTCCTCTCCTTTCTTTAGGTAATGGAAATGAGTGGACCCTTCAGGGGAAAACAAAATGAATTGGTTGATAGTTATGTAAATAAACTGTCACCTTGTAAAATGTTTACATATTGAATTTCTCTGTCTAAAATAGGTTCCTGGAAAGAGAACATGGGTAAGTCTACAGTAATACTGTGCATCATTGCTCGTTGCCAGAGTATCTTGCAGACACAAGATTTCAAAGTGTGCTCTTGCAAGAACTCTGGATTTCCAGGGTACTAAGTAACCATAACCATGAACATTTCAGAAAGTGTGTTTCAGAATGAAAATCATACCGTGGCATTGTATCATGAGACAGACTAGAAGAATGAAACTCGTTGACTCCATCACAGCAAATACAGCGTATGAGGAAGTGCTTGACTATTTAGTGAACAGCACACCCCTTTGAGGACGTGGTTCTGACTCGGTCATCACGAGAACCATTTGAAGTATCTTTACTGTACTTAATTTAAAGCCAGGTCATGATGTTACTCTACAATCATGATGTGGGTAGTTGACATCTGGCCAAGAAAAAGTGTTTTTTTTGGAAAACATAATTTTTAAAGAAAAAATACAAATATTTATGTAGTATGGAAACTGTAGTTTCTGAAAATAATAGTGGTCACTCATTTCGTCAATGACCTCACCTATTTTTTCCACGTTTACACTCATCTGCACTGTGAATGTGTCCTATGGTGTGACATTTAAAAAGTACTAAGAAATGATATTGAATAACATTTAAAAATACATGAAACAGAATTGTTCACATTATTAAATCATTCTTTTCTTAAAATTATATTTATTTCACATAAAAGTTCTAATTACAATCATTTTCACCATGAATAGATGAACTTGATTGACTTTTTCCTATGAATGTCGATACATTTTTTTCCGCTAACCTTACAAAACTGTTTGAAATTGTACCTATCTAAGAGGAGCCATTATTGGAGCTCCCCTCATGCCAAACCTGGCTTTTTTTAAAGTACGTTTTGAAATTAAGGATGTTTTTCTGTTGTTTTATGTTTGTCACACTATAGGACAAAATGTCACACTGAAGGACAAAGATAGCTATTGCATGAAGTGAGTCAGAATATATGTAGTGTTTATTGTAACAGTGATAAAGGAGGACATTTGTTGGATAAGTGTTGCTTTTTCCAGGCTATTTTTTTTGATGATAACCCATTGTCAGTCAATAGTAATAGTACTTAACTGTGTTGAACTAATTTGTCGACTATGAAACCACGGTGAAGTTTCAGTTTGTCTATGAGTTCAAATAATAGGTGAGTGCAGATGCATGTAGGCTAAACTCTGCTAGTCACAAGTAAAGCAAGGTTTAGTGGAATCCCTGTTCCATATAGTCTTGTGTGCATGCAGATTCCTTCAAATGTGCTGCTGTGTGAAGTTGCATTGTTTGCTGTTGAAGGAAATTATAGATATTATTCTCATTGTTTTAAAGGATGTTACGCCCAAAACACACCCATGACTGATTAAGAGACATAAGAACAACCCTTTTGTGTCCAGCACCTGACAAAATCACACCATTAAATTAGTTAATGTGGACTGCCATGCCTTTAATGTCTATAAACGTTGTGCTTCTGACCATCCGTTTTTGATCGCCAAAAGAGGGACCATAATCCTCAATAGGGAAATTCCATTTTAAAACATTGCGTTACATTCATGAAGTACACTCTATCTAAAACATCCCTACTGAAAAATAGCAAGAAACCATGTTGATGTTGGTAGCTGGTTTTAGCTGTTTTTTGCTGGTTTTCCTCCAGCTATTGCTGGTCTTTGCTGGTATAACTGGTTAGGCCACCAGGTGGACATGCTGGCGTGACCATCTAAGGAAGCTGGTCATGCTGGTGTGACCAGCCTGTCGTGTGGGATACAGCTGGTGTGAGATGGTCATGCTGGTGACCAGCCTGCCAAGCTTGACATTGTAGGTGTAAGATGGCCATACTGGTTTGCTAGTATGACCAACATAAGCTGGCATGACCAGTAAAAACCAGTAATGTAGACCAGCAACACCAACTAAAATGACCAGCGTGAGATGGTACGACAAGCAAAACCAGCAGAATTACCATCGTAAGCTGCAGGTATGTTTTTGCATGACTTTTGCTGGTCTATAGCTGGTTAACCATCATAGGTGGTCAAACAAGCTGGTTAACAAGCTGGTCAACCAGCAAACCACCCTAAGCTGGTCAGGCTGTTTTTTCAGCTGTTAGAGCAGTTTTTAATCATACTTGACACAATTATCTACAATGACATTCTATTCGTTGGTGGCAACACTGGAAGTTCCAGGGCAGGTTGGGCCACAGGTCCTGCAGGGAGGTTCTTTCTGTTATAAAAAAAAAAGTTTTAGATTCATGTACTTTATATTATAGTTGCTTTAGTAACACTTCAGAACATTGTATGTCGTCTCTAAAATAGCAATAAATATTTGAATTTAAGTCATTATAAGTGTCACACCAAAGGACATTTCCTGTCACACCAAAGGACATTTAAGCTTTTGTGGCAGTTAATGACCATGCTAATACTAACTGAGCTGTCATTAGCAACTGGCATCATGCATTTGCATAATATTACATAGTCCTGCTGTTAAAAATACAAATTTTAATACAAAAATGGCATTTAGGGGTGTCACACCAAAGGACAAAAAAACTTAACAACTTCAGTGGTCTGAAAACATAATTGAATATTTGAACAACTCTTGAGAGAAATTCTCACCATGTTCACTGCTCCAGGGCTTCATTGGGGTCTTCAGTCACATGACCTTGAATGGGGTCTTTCAACTAAATGTATTTGTCCATGATTTTGGCCAACTTAACATCAGGTTATTGCATAACACCAAAGGACATTTTTTTCTGTGACGAACTTTACGGAGTTCCTACCATTTTAGAAATGTATGTATGGGAAAAGTGATTGCCACTTAGTAAAATAGACACTTGCACAATTATGCCAGGAGCGTTCATTAAAAATTTGAAACATTATTTCCTCTATTTATAAAAGTTAATATTTATATGATTATGTTGTCTACCATCACACCATAGGACAATTGTAAGGTTTGGCTCAAAGTTCTGAAAAGCGATAAATAACTCAGGTATTAAAACAACAAATTCATGTAAAGCAAGAAAATGTTTAACCTTTTACAGTATTTTAAAATGTGAAAATGTGAAATTAATTGTGTTTTATCTTCTGTGACGGTGAAAAAGCCACGTCATGTCATCTACCCATGTATGACCTGCATGATCCTCTGGATGATCCGTTCTCACTCTCTACATGTTTCTTCAGCAAACAACACTTCTCTCTTGCTACACAGTTTAATGGGAGAGCTTGTAAGGACGTATACTGTATATCTGTGTGCTAATTTGGATCACAGCCATCACTACCTCCTCCACAGGAAGTCCTCGATTTCTCTATAGTCCTGCAGTTCTAAGTGTATGCCACAGCACAATGTTTGCTGAGTTAAGTTTATTTAACCTCCTCTCCTCCAAGTCATCTCTCAGCCTATAGCATTAACTCTACGTTGTTCTCAGCAGTGGTGTAGTCTAGTTAGCTGTAGGGATACTGTAATCAACCCCAAATGTCAATATGTATCCTTGCCTATTGTAAGTGGGTATACTGAGATGGTGATGCTTTTTCCTGCGTATCACGCAGACTACACCACTGGTTCTCAGACACTTGTTCACACAGTGGTCAGCCACATCAACTGTAATACAGCAAGAAGGAAGACACCAATTTATCACAGGCCAGACTTGCAGATCAGCAACATGATTGGCCCACTGGTTGCCATAGTGTCAGCATTGATCCACAGTAGTGTGAAATGAAATGTAGTTTGTTGACTTGGAGAAATGCTGTTTTCAGCATTTTATCTCTTTACGTGGCACAGCAGACTGTTTCTGTATGTCCTCCCTGGTGTAGATATCCTCCAGTTCTATCTGCACCACATGGCAACATGTGTGTTTAAACAGGAGATTGTCTGTTACAAATGAAATAAATAATGAAAAAAAAAAACCTGAATATTCATCAGACTGGCAACTTCTGAGTTCATCTTATAGTGAGATTTACAACAGACTAAATTTTCATTTCACATTCTCATTGATATTCTCAAGGCATCGCATACCAGCACTCTGTTTTATAGGACATAGATTATCTATTTATTGACTAGATATAACACAAAGCAGTACAAAATGTGACCGCCGCTCAGTCCTGCACATTCTGTCCACAAAAAAATAAATCATGCTGGTCAATTTGTCTCCATCTCCATATTCTTGCAATGTTTGTGTTTGCTTTTGTGTATACAGTATGTGTGTGCATGTGGGTGTGGTGTGTGCGTTTAATGTGTTTATGTGTGTGTGCCTACACGTGCATGAGCTTGTGTGCATGCTCATTTGTGTGTGCGTGCTTTTGAGGCTGTGCGTGCGTTCCTGTGTGTATGTGTATGCGTGCATGGCTATGTGTATATCTGTGCATGTGTCTTTATGTGTGTGTCACAGTAACGGCACTGAGCAACCATTTCACTTTAATATTAAACTACATGTTGGTACAAGATACAACCAGAATAACAGAAATTGGCTTAAGCAGTGTGGAGAATTCTTATGAAAACTGTCAGCCCCTAAACCTGTGTCCGTTGCTCAAATTCATGGCCATCTACTGTCCAGTGTCAGTTATGACATTCAAAAACATACCTTAATGACACCACAATTTGGAATCAACTTTCAATAAAAACACAATCAATCAAATGGATTAGGAAAAAAATAGTAAGGAAGTTCAAGATTATTCAACAGTCCCTTCTTTTCTAATAATATATCTAATGGCCACCAGAGAGCAGCATTGCATTGCACTTTGGACCTGGCAGAAAGAGAGCAGTGAAACGGGGCCATCTGGTGGCCGTGCAGCGCAATGGTGCCATGAAATATCTAATTAGATTGTTTTTCTTTTTAAACTGTTCCTTTATAAATTGTGGTGTATCATTAAGGTACATTTCTGAATGTCGCAACTCTGACTTTCGACATTAGGTGACCATACATGTGAGCAGTGGGCACAGTACTAGGGGCCGTGTAATACTAACAGGCCACTGTGCTTACCCCTGCGCCAATGCCCATGGCTGTGGGACCTCTGATTGTCTACAACACAGGGTGTGTTTAGAGTGATGATTTAATATAAACAAGGATGATGTGCACATACACAAGGAACTGAATGATATTGAAACATGATTCCTGGTACACTTACACTTACCCTATTGGATATTTCAACTCACTGAGTGTAATCTTTTGAAAGCCTCTGAAATCCTCTGAACATGCCACGTGAACGCATTCAGGATGGGAAATCAACACACTGAATCAAGAGAAATGTACAGAAGGTTCATATAGATAATTACGCATAGGCCTATCAAATGTTTACATGATATCATATAATGTCTTTACAAACAGCTATCAATATAAACACGTGCAAGAAATGAATTTAGGTGAGCTAGAACATCTACAGTTCATTTTCATTAAATGCTGTGGGCTAATAGCAATCTATCCTGCTATCAGATTCAGATTACACAACATTCTCAACTGAAATGTTTAGCCCAGTGTTTCATATTTATGAGGCCTGGTATGTCAGAATAACCCATCTTGGCATAGGTACTAATCTCATGGTCACAAAGCCACTAAAGCAACACTTTCATTCTTTCTTTATTTTGATAGATAGAGTTTATATTGTCCTATAAAGGATATTCTTCTTCACACATTCCATTCCATAAAATAACTCTTCATAGTTTGACAGTCATATGTCATACTGTACCTTATGTGTGATTTGAAAATCCAGAGAGTCCTAAAACACAGACAAATGAATTAAGCAAACGTTCAGCAATTTATTCTGCATTTATTTTACATAGTGAAAATTAGAAACAGAAAAGGCCAGTATTTATTATAATCAGTTTATATACATGTATATATCATATACACAATCTTTGACCACCTCATATGTTTTGCTTTAGCAATGTGGTAAGGACTGTGCACACATCAGTTCTACAGTATGTTCATCATGAGACAATGATCGAATTTTTCCAAAGCTACATTCTGTAGTATTTAGCTTTAAAATGATTGGTGAATACAGGCCCAGGTAATTATTGAAATCACCTGTGCATGAGAACTTGCAGTGCATGATTTTGTGAATCTCACTGATTGTAGTGTTACCCCTGAGATTGAGAGGAGTATCATCAGCACCACCTGTAGGTCAGGTGAGGAACTGTCTCTAAGACTGTTGGCAGCACTGATGTGGAGTGTAAGCTCTCCATCATGGAACCTTTGAAACGAGGGTTCTTCCGGGACTGGTTGTGCTTCAATGATTAATTTACTCTCAAGTTCACCTACGATAAAAGCTGCCATATTTGAGATCTGGTAGCCTATCTTGCGATATTTTCCTATGGGAAAATAACATGGGGATATTGAATTATTGCACCCGTCACGCCAGGAAAGTGAAATGCAGATGTTTAGCTCAACACACTTTTGCCCTCTGCCTTCAGGTGGGGACTGTGATCTGAGGTTCGTTAAGACGGCAAACTCCGATTTTTGCTACCCCAGAGTTAACTTGCAGTGCAACTTGCCATAAGTAGGCTAGTTAGCTTCAATTAACACCCGGATCTCCTTATATGAACAAAGATGGCAATTTTGGCTCTTTTTTGAGGCAAACCTCAGAGGTCTTTTGTTTTGTTTCATATGTGCGTCTCTTCTGTAGATTCTACATCTGTGCAGTGCATGGTGGTTGCTTTCGGTTGGCGTCACCATAGCAACACGTGTTCTGTTTTTGCTGTCGATTAGATACATAGATAGATAGATAGATAGATAGATAGATAGATAGATAGATAGATATACTTTATTCATCCCCAAGGGGAAATTGCAGTGTTTCAGCAGTAATACAAACACAACATATGTATATGTTGTGTTTGTATTACTGCTGAAACACTGCAATTTCATATATTTTTTCATATATTTTTTCATATATTTCAATTTCAATTTTCATATATATGTATACATACAAACATACATACAGAAAATTGTATGCCCAGATGGGAGTCATTATAAAGTGCTATTGCAGTGGGTAAAAAAGTCTTTCTGTATCTGTCTTTCTTACAGCTTAGTTGGCGTACCCTCCAACTGAAAAAACTTTTTTGTTTTACCAGTAGGCCTACATTGTGTAGTGGATGTGAGGTATTGTCCAATATATTTAACAGTTTGTGCAGCATCCTTCTCTCCACCACCAACTCCAAGGGCTCTAGGGTTGACCCCAACACAAAGCCAGCCTTCCATACGATCTTATTCAGTTTGTTAGTGCCCCTGGCTGTAATGCCACCTCCCCAACAGATGGCAGAAAAGAAAATTGCACTTGCAACAACACTCTGATAAAACATTTGCAACATTTTGCTGCACACAATGAAAGACCTGAGCTTTCTCAGGAAATAGAGTCTGCTTTGCCCTTTCTTGTAAAGCCTCAGTGTTGTGTCTCCAATCCAGTTAATTGTCAATAAGAACTCCCAACTGCCATTTGTAGTTCTCTACAATGTCCACTTCCTCACCCAGTATTGAAATGGCATTTAGCTCAGGCCTGGCCCTCCTAAACTATCACCATTTCCCTGGTCTTAGCCACATTCAAGACAAGGTGGTTGTTTTTGCACCATGTCACAAAGCGGTCCACCAGTTGCCTGTACTCTGTCTCCTCACCATCACTGACACACCCCACAACTGCAGAATCATCGGAGAACTTCTGCAGGTGACATGACTCAGAGTTGTACTGGAAGTCTGAGGTGTACAGTGTGAAGAGAAAAGGAGACAGCACAGTCCCTTGTGGTGCCCCTACATGTGTGTTACTAACTGCTCAGACACACACCCTTTAAGTCTCACAACCTGTGGTCTTTCAGTCAGGTAATCAATGATCCATGAAGTTGTGGAGGTGTCTAGCATCCTTTGCAGCTTCTCACGTAGCAGCATAGGCTGTATGGTTCCTCCTGTATTCTTCCTTGGAGCATCTGACCTGTGCCACTCAGTGGGAAATGCTGTCGTGCTGGTTTGCCTCAGCGGGTGAGTTATGCTAAGCTAACCAGAGGTTATTGGCCTGACTTTTACAGTATGGTTAGTTTGACTGACTATCCTCAGTAGTCACAGTGTGCATGTGTTTATTCTATTGGTTCAAATTGGTTTTGACAATTAAGTCAGCATCATGTGACATGGTGTTTCTTTTGAAAAATCCTTCTGTCATCCTGTCTTTTTTCAGTCCAAGGGTGGGAAGATGGGGGTGCTTCTGAACAGACCACAGGGAGTCTTGTTGCTTGTTTACTAGTGTTTTTTTTCACAGCAAACCTCTTTTTAGGTAGGGAGGTGTGACAACCCCGTGCCCCGTCAGGCCGTCTCCTATCAGTGCATGGGCAGGGCGGGGCCTGCCGGGCTAATACCCTTGTTGATTGCACCTGGTTTGGGTTCCCTGCCTTTCTCATTAGGCACTTTTACTGCCTTCATGCCGCTTGTAAACTCGGAGGGCCTTTAAATAGTCCTGACCTCCGACAAAAAGTGTGTTCATGAGATCAGTTCGGAAAATAAATACAATAAATGCATAAATACGTTATTAGGACTGCTTGTTATGGTTGAGCAAGAAGGAAAAGTGTTTCTATCGGTGTTAATTTAGTGTCAAATGACCTTTCCTATTCGTGGTTGCACCTGTGGTTTGGGTTCCCTACCTTTCTCATTAGGCACTTTGTACTTCCTGGTTTCAGGCTCAAGTTAATGCTTTCCCCTCATTTGTATTCTCACATACTGACACCCTCTTTCCATCCATACACACATATACACACACTGGCTCTTAATGTCCGCTGACACAACAAGATATCATACACAACCTTGTCAAGTATATTAATTCTCGGAATGAGGTTATTTTAGAAAAGTAAAAGTCTAGTGTCAAAAGTGCATTTAGTAATTTAGTCTGTAAAACTATAGCTTGTATATTTCATGCAAGATGAATAATGTCGTTGTGGATTTGATATTTTGGCTTATATTCAGCTACAATTTATTAATGCCAACGTTATTCAACATTACTGTACAAGATATGTAGTTCAAGATAACACTAGCATGGTCTTCTATCTTCATACGAAGAGTCAGAGAACAGAGATTCAATGTTAGGGGTTTCCCACAGCCGCGAGCACAACTCTGTTGTTCAGTAACTGACCGACGAACGCGAAAGGCAGAGCTAGAATTGCAGGTACAATATTTTCCTCCTTGGCAAACATATCCTAATATAAAGATTGCAATTGCCATAGAGCCGCATCACTCATATGTATTCTGAATGGCAGATTCTACACTTACGAGAATACTTTGAAACATGGTCATCTGGCCACACTACAGTAATTTCCCGCATATAAGCCGCATTGTGTATAAGCCGCAGGACAGTGTTTTATGCAAGTTTAGAGAAACAAAACCATATTAACACCATATTAACTGCCCCCCTGTTTTAACCTCATAGCGGAAGAAATTTCACAAAATCAATGTATAAGCTGCGGCTAATAGTCGGGAAATTACGGGTACCCAAATATCTATAAAAATGCAGACCAAACATGGATCCAAATTGTTAAATATAAAATGCAATTTGCTAAAGTTGGCCCACTATTATATCTGGACTTTCTTTCCCATAACAAAGTTATGCAATGTCATGAGAGCGAACAATATGGAATGGGTTACTATTAGACACTATAATAAACATAGATAGCATATCATTCCATCTGTTAATTATTTTATGTATGGGATATTATTCCCGGTTTGATTTGTTCTAAAAACATATGTATATGGCACCCATGATAAGCTATCATATAAGCTTGAGCACTCAGGTGAACTATTTATTTTGGGGGGAGGTGCGGTGATGAAAAAGATGTTAAGTTGAAGAATGTGCGTCACAATTGGCTGATGGGATTGGCATTGCAAAAGGATCTCAAGATGATATTAAGGAACCAGTGATTCTTCATAGCAGAATGAGGAAATCACCAGGTTCCATGCAAAACCGATAGACCAACAGTCAAACAACTTGATTCTTCTCCTTTTCTTGTGGTAAGAGCTGTTTTCTAGTAAAATCTCTGTATGTTTCAATGTCTGCTTCTTTGAAAGACAATTAGTGTGTCTGTATGTGTGGAAATGTGAAGTTTGACTCATGGTGTGTATTGAATGTGTCTACGCACTTCAATCCTGCCCGCTGGAGCATTTCATCATTGGCTGCTCTGCTCATTATTGTTTTCTGTGATTGACGTTGTGGCTAGTTTTACTGCCAACTGCTTTTCACAGTTCTTAGAGAGCGTTTACAAGGTCATTGTCAGAACATCCTGTTACATAAGGATAACATGTAGGTTCCTCTCCATTGCAGCAGATTTAACTTGAACATTATGCTACTTAATTGGGAATGCGTCTGAGTGCACGAGAGGGAGAGTGGCAGGTTCCAGCCACTTCCCATTAGCCGTACCCTTGGCACAGCACTATGTGAGAATAAGAAGAGTTTTCAAGTGACAACTAGCCAAATGTTATACTGTACTTAAGGAAGCTGCTGTGCGGCCGAGCTTCCTTACATAGTTTAAAGCAACACATTAAAGCACTTTTCCTCTGTCGCACACACGCTATTTGTTTATCCAGCAAATAACAGACAAGGTAGAATATGTTGCATGATTTTATGAAAGTATGATGTATTGCAACATCGAAGCAAGTCAAATTTGTAATTTCTGATGTCTCATTTCATCGAACTACAGATACACTACCCCACCTCGTAAAGTTACATAGTGCGTTTATAGCTGAGAGAGGGCCGCGAAGTGAATGCAGAAGTGCCGTTCACTCTGTTACAGGTTGATGAACCGCTGGAATGATTTTGGAAACATTATTTTAAGGTACGAAAACATCTTTAGTGTTGCTTTAACATGTGTACTGTAGGAAACAATTTAGTTTAGCGATTTGGATGTTGGAGGACTGAGATATGGTGATCCTCTGCATTCTACACTCAACAACCTTTTGTGTTATGAACTTGTTTGGACACGTGATGGAGTGCTCACTGACCCCCCCCCCCCCCATGAGGCCCAGCTGCACAGTAGTGGTGGCAACGGGACTGAAGCAATCTGACATAAAAACTAAACAACAGTAGAATATGCCAAGCTTGATTTGACCTCCTGCCCTCTGTAAGGATATAATGAACCTGGAGGATTTGATGTGTGTGTGTTAAAGTGTGTGTTCTGTGTGTTTAGGTGCAGAATGAACCTGGAGGATTTGATGTGTGTGTTAAAGTGTGTGTTCCGTGTGTTTAGGTGCAGAATGGACCTGCAGGAGTACTTCCAGAGGATCGGCTTCAGCGGTGCGTTCGAGAGGCCGGACCTGGCCACCCTGCAGCTGGTGCACCGCCTGCACGTGCTGAACGTGCCCTTTGAGAACCTGAGCCTGCACAGCGGGCAGCAGAACAGCTTGGAGCTGCCGCTGATCTTCAGCAAGCTGGTGCGCCAGCGGCGGGGGGGGGCTGGTGCTGCGAGAGCAACCTGCTCTTCTCCTGGGCACTGGGGCAGATGGGGTACCAGCACACCACGCTGGGCGCCCGCGGCTACTACCCCCAGCAGCAGGACTTCAGCGCCCAGGAGGGGCACCTCATCAACAGGGTGGACGTGGCCGGATGCTCCTACATCGTTGACGTCAGCTTCGGGATGGCAGACCAGATCTGGGAACCCCTGGAGCTGGTGTCGGGGAAGGAGCAGCCCCAGCCCCCCGGAACCTTCTGCCTGAAGGAGGACGGCGGCACGTGGGTTCTGGAGAAAACATCTCGCACGCCGCTGATGCCCAATGAGGCCTTCGCCAAGTCCAGCCTCCTGGACCGCAGTCGGACCAGCCCCGTGTTCTGCTTCACCCTGGAGCCCCGACGCCCCGAGGACTTCCATGCCGCCTCCCACTTCCTGCAGACCGCCCCCGACTCGCTCTTCACCAACAAATCGATCTGCTCCCTGCAGACATCCACCGGGTTCAGGGCTCTGATTGGCTGGGTGTACAGTGAGGTCACGTTTGGCTACTGTTACGGGAAGATGTTAACTCCTAGGGGTATGGAGGATGCCGTAACTAAACTAAAGACAAAATGAGTAAACACAAACAAGGAAGCAATTGAATGAAATGACCAGTTTATTGATAAATCAAAATAAGAGTTCAAAGGAACAATAATAGAACTAAAGTAATGTTAGGCTCAGCCTATGGCAATGAAGACATGACAAACAGACAAACAAGCAGAAGCCCCCCCGGGCTATAAAATGAGCATGTCCAGGTACCTCACCTGGACACCCCAGGCCACCAAGGCCACACAAAGGCAAATAACAGGCTTATGCCAAACCCGGCACACCCTGGCCACGCTAGGCTAGGCTGTGCTACATCGTAGCCACTCAAACTTCCCCAACTGGAAGAGTAGTTGCCGCATTCGGCACACACTGCACACAATGACCACCAAGGCCACACGAAGACACTAAATAGGCTTGTGCCAAACCCGGCACACCCTGGCCACACTAGACCAGGCTGTGCTACATCGTAGCCACTCAAACTCCCCACTGGAAGAGTAGTTGCCGTGCTTGCACGCACCATAAACGTAAGACACAAAAACACTACACGCAGCCATCCACGGCTCTCACACAACCGTGGATGCTGGCGGGCTCAAAGGCACTGCTCTGATGCAGTCTTGGGTCTTTTAAAGGCTGACCAATAATTAGCCCCAAGCAGGAATCACTCAGACAATCAGAGGTGGGCGTGGCCCTGAAATTGAACACAGCACACAGACGGCCAGATCACACTAGGGCCGTAACACCCCTTCCCATAAAAGCGAACGTGTAACGTTTGCAAAGACAGAGGGTCGTAACACCCCTTCCCATAAAAGCGAACGTGTAACGTTTGCAATTAACAGACAGAAGGCCATAACACTACCAGGAAGAGTTTGACCTGATGGAGATGCGTAAGGTCACGGACGCCGAGGTCCAGGGCATCCTGAGGGAGAAGTTTGGCATGCCGCCCGTCCACAACCTCACACTGAAGAACAATCAAATCAACTACACCATGTAACATGCCGCCAGTCCACAACCTCACACTGAAGAACAATAAGATCAACTACACCATGTAACATGCCGCCCGTCCACAAGCTCACACTGAAGAACAATCAAATCAACTACACCATGTAACATGCCGCCACCCCACAACCTCACACTGAAGAACAATAAAATGAACTAACATGCCGCCCGTCCACAACCTCACACTGAAGAACAATAAAATGAACTAACATGCCGCCCGTCCACAACCTCACACTGAAGAACAATCAAATCAACTACACCATGTAACATGGTGTTTGTGTCAGTTTGTGTAATCTGTGCAAAGTCCTCTGTCCATAAGTAGAGTTATGTGTAATGAAGTGGTATGTGTATACAGTTATCTTCATGAGAGCTTGCTTTAAGTGTTAACTGTTTTTGTTTTACATTAACTCATTCAGCAATTAGCAGATCCCTTTTCTCCAAGGTGATTAATGGTACTTGTGTTGTTTTGCACATGGCCACATCCACATCTGATATTAGGCTAGTATAGTTTCCCCCTAGTGAAGACCTCCAGTAGAGTGCGTAATGCTGCAGCGAGTCTGTACACAGGACACAGCAGGTTGCACATGGGCGCATACGCTTACGCTTGGTCTAACAGCAAGGATAACGTCAGCCTTAGAGAACCTGCCGTCGATGAAGAAGAACTCCATGTATGACTCCTCAGGTCCATGATGAAGAAGAACTCCATGTATGAATCCTCAGGTCCATGATGAAGAAGAACTCCATTTATGAATCAGGTCCATGATGAAGAAGAGCTCCATGTATGACTCCTCAGGTCCATGATGAAGAAGAGCTCCATGTATGACTCCTCAGGTCCATGATGAAGAAGAGCTCCATGTATGACTCCTCAGGTCCATGATGAAGAAGAGCTCCATGTATGACTCCTCAGGTCCATGAGGAAGAAGAGCTCCATGTATGACTCCTCAGGTCCATAGCATCCCACTGCTGCAGTGCATTGTGTGAGTGCTCAGTCAGGGCCTGATGAGGGGGCTACTGCAGGTCTACTGCAGGTCTTGCATGAGGCCTACTGGGACTGCTGTGCTGTATGCTCAACCTAGTGTTTCAGTGTCTGCTATAATAAGTTTCATAGTCGAGCACATTTGTTTAACAGTCTGGGCCGCGTTTCCCAAAACCATAGTTGCTGACTAAGTTAGCAATTTTGTTGGTTGCCATACAATTTCCCATTGCCAACCAACTAAGTTGCTAAGAGGTTAGCAACTATGGTTTTGGGAAATGCACTCCTGGCCTGCTTTATAGCCTGCATGAACCATGCTTGACTTCCTGTAGTATTTAGTATAGAAGCATAGTATAGAAGTGATGGCCCTTGTTTGGTTGTATGTCTGTAGGCTCAAAAAACGTATTTGTTACTCTCTGATCCAGTTATCTTTTTTGCTCCTCTGTAGGAGAACTGATGTTCTGACGGTCTCCCCGTGGTTGGCCCCCATCATATGGGAAGGAACCTTTGATCCAAAAGTAATTGACAGGATATACCAGCCTTTGAATATTACTGTGGCAACTACGGTCTTTGCAGTCGGAAAGTAAGCTCTACTTTTCTTCAATTACTGAAATCCCAAGTTAGTGACCGAAGCATGTACAGTATATGACAATGGATGTAAGTAACCTGCTTTTTTTTTTTGCCTCTTCACAGATATATTCAGCTTTTGAAGCGATTTCTGGAAAGTGCTGAGAAGCATTAGGCTACATGCTTGGGTACAGAGTCCATTACTATGTCTTCACTGATCAAATGAGCAAGGTTCCTCAGGTGACCCTGGCGTCTGGACGCTCCCTCACGGTGCTTCCTGTCCCGAGCTTTGGCCACTGGCAGGAGATCTCTTTGAGGAGGATGGAGTTCATTCGCAAGGCCATCGACGACCACATCCGCCACGAGGCCCACTTCATCTTCTGCACCGATGTGGACATGGTGTTGGAGAACCGCTTTGGCGCAGAGGCGTTTGGTGAGCTGGTGGCAGCCATACACCCCTGGTGGTACCACGCTGGGCGCAATGAGCTCCCCTACGAGCGCAGGCCGGCATCTCAGGCACATGTTCCAAAAGGACAAGGTGATTTCTACTACGAGCGCAGGCCTGCATCTCAGGCACATGTTCCAAGAGGACAAGGTGATTTCTACTACGAGCGCAGGCCTGCATCTCAGGCACATGTTCCAAAAGGACAAGGTGATTTCTACTACGAGCGCAGGCCTGCATCTCAGGCACATGTTCCAAGAGGACAAGGTGATTTCTACTATGAGCTCCCCTATGAGCGCAGGCCTGCATCTCAGGCACATGTTCCAAAAGGACAAGGTGATTTCTACTACGAGCGCAGGCCTGCATCTCAGGCACATGTTCCAAGAGGACAAGGTGATTTCTACTACGAGCGCAGGCCTGCATCTCAGGCACATGTTCCAAAAGGACAAGGTGATTTCTACTACGAGCGCAGGCCTGCATCTCAGGCACATGTTCCAAGAGGACAAGGTGATTTCTACTATGAGCTCCCCTATGAGCGCAGGCCTGCATCTCAGGCACATGTTCCAAGAGGACAAGGTGATTTCTACTACGGTGGAGCTCTTTATGGAGGCCACGTAGATGTGGTGCACAGACTGACCAGCACATGCGAGGAGCAACTCAACATAGACAAGCAGAAGTCCATTGAAGCCGCGTGGCAGGAGGAGAGCCATCTTAACCGCTACTTTATACTGCACAAACCCACTAAGCTGCTCTCGCCCGAGTACCTATGGGACAAATCTAAGGGGCCAGAGAAGTGGCTCAGAGTAGTTCGATTTGCCACAGTGCTTAAGAATTATAAAACATTGCGTCCCAACTAGTGCTGCTATGTAGAGCTTGTGACAACCATCACTTATCAGCAACATTAAAGACACAGGGTCATTGCTACTAAAACAAGATTCAAATGGCAAATACAAAGACCTTACTCAATAAAAAAAAATTGGAGGCCCCTCACATTGCAGGGCTATGATTAAAAATGTTTAGCAAAATGTATAGCCATAAGAACTAAAAAAAGTTCTATCATCTATAATACATAATGACCAAACAGGTTTATATACAGGGACGTAACATATCGGTTTTAGACAGCTATTAGAAGTCATTGAAAACTATGATAAAACAAAAAGAAAGCTGGACTAGTATTTATTGCCGATTTTGAGAAGGCTTTTTTTGAGAAAGGCTTTATAATTAAAAGTTTAAAATTCTTTAATTTTGGAGACTTTGTGTGTGTGTGTGTGTGTGTGTGTGTGTGTGTGTGTGGTTCATGCCTCAGTCCCATCTGATAACACACACACACAGTCTTTACACTTTACTTTATGTCAAATGTATTCATTCAGACTTACATATGTCATTTAGTCATTTAAGTGATTTACGTAAAAGCTGAATGTTGAATACTTTTGCAAGGCATGAAGGCCAAATGTGTGTGAGGTTTGGTGGTTAAGATGTTTAATTGAATTTGATGAATGTGTAGAGGCACATACTACAATCTCAATGTCTACAAACCTCATCGTACATACAGGAGAGAAACGTATCATGAGTGCAAAAATAAGTTTCTTTTTTACTAATTTACAGAATTGAAAGAACATTGTTGATTTAACTATATTTAGGGCCCGAGCACCGAGGTGCGGCCACTGAAAGTGGCTGCACCGTAGGTGCAAGGCCCTATTGTTTTTGCTCAGATTATTATTATTATTATTATTATTATTATTCTCTCTTCCTCTTAGCCCGTTTGGCCGTTTCACCAACTTGGCATGCTCCAAAACTCTTGTAAATTGGCAGGCATATGTAGAATTGCATTTGATACTCAGAGACAGAGCCCTGGCCTAGGGCGTGGCTCAGGGGGTCTATAGCGCCACCTACCGCGCTGTCTGTTGTGTTTGACACACACATGCACGAAAATGAACCAAATTTGGTGGGCATGTGTGTTGTATTAATCCGAACAACTTTTACATTGAAACTATATAGTAAATATTAAAAGAATTTGAATTATGTGAGATTTTCTGATTTTTGCACATCATGTATTTTGAAACACTTCTCCTAGACGGTTTGTCGAAATCATGTCATTTTAGCAGTAAAATGATCTTGAGGGGTTGCCCAAGAGAAATTGCGAACAGATTTTTGAATTTCAAAAGTATATCGAAATGGCGAAGGTTTGAACCTAGGTGTCTTATAAAAGGAACAAAAAGTTGGTGTTATAGGCAGAAAACAGTGACTAATTTGGATGAAATTTGATGGAGTATTAGTTAGTGTGTTTGTAGTGACAGTCATATACAAAGTTTTGAATTTGGTGTTGTTTGTGATTTTTAAAAGCGCATTAATGATTGTGGTGGACACAGTTTTAGCTAAAATATTTTGAAGCGAGTTGATGAATAATGATAATCATATCAACCTATGCTGCAATTTCGACGTAAACCACATTAACAGAAAGTGAGTTATTTAGGTTTTCATATGACTATGGTCTCTCCTATCCGCTCCTTGCTGCCCGCGCGTGTTACACACAGAACTACCTAGCCGCTCCCTCACTGTGGCTCACCCACTCTCCCCCTCCTTGTTTCTTTCCTTCCCCCCACAGTTATTCACACTTTCCCCTCTCTCCCAGCTGGATGTCTCTCTCTCCTCCCCCGCTCTCCACACAGAGACACAGACACAGACACACACACACACACACACACACACACACACACACACACACACAGAGTCAAGAATGACAGTGTGATGCAAAGTAAAAGGTAAAAAAAAGATCATGTGTATAAAGATTTTATTCAGGTTAAGTCATTTTTGTGATTGAATTGGGGACTGACTGAGTAAGACCCAAGTTCTAATCCTCATAAAAATTTGTCTTTGCCTTGTGTGTTGCCACCTCTAGTCTGAGACAGAGCCCTGGCCTAGCGTGTGGCTTAGGGACTCCTGGTCACTCACTCACTCACTCACTCACTCACTCACTCACTCACACACTCACACACACACACACACAATATTATTATTCTCTCTTCGTCTTAGCCCGTTTGGCCGTTTCACCGACTTGGCATGCTCCAAAACTCTTGTAATTTGGCAGGCATATGTAGAATTGCATTTGATACTGAGAGACAGAGCCCTGGCCTAGGGTGTGGCTCAGGGGGTCTATAGCACCACCTATCGCGCTGTCTGTTGTGGTTGACATGTGCATGCATGAAAATGAACCAAATTTGGTAGGCAGATGTGTTGTATAAATCTAAACAACTTTTACATTTACACTACATAGTGAATCTTAAACAAATTTGAGTTATGATTATGATTATGATTTTTGCACATCATGTATTTTGAAACACTTATCCTAGACGGTTTATCGAAATCATGTCATATGAGCAGTAAAAGGATCTTGAGGGTTTGCCCGAGAGGAATTGCGAACAGATTTTTGAATTTTCGAAGCATATCGAAATGGCGAAGGTTTGAATTATGGCGTCTTATTACGAAACAGGAAGTTGGTGTTATAAGCAGAAAATAGGTTATAAATTGGATGTAATTTGGCAGCTACATGTGGAATTGCTTCTGCTAGTCAGGGACAGAGCTCTGGCCTAAGGTGTGGCTTCGGGACTCTATAGCGCCACCTAGTAGCACGTTATCTGTTGTGGTTGACACAAACATTCACGAAAATGAACCAAATTTGGTGGATTTATGTGTTTTTGCTATCGCTAGTCAGAGACAGAGCTCTGGCCTAAGGTGTGGCTTAGGGACTCTATAGCGCCACCTAGTAGCACGTTATCTGTTGTGGTTGACACAAACATTCATGAAAATGAACCAAATTTGGTGGACTTATGTGTTATTGCTATCGCTAGTCAGAGACAGAGCTTTGGCCTAGGGTGTGGCTTAGGGACTCTATAGCGCCACCTAGTGCGTTGTCTGTTGTGGTTGAAACATACATTCACGAAAATGAACCAAATTTGGTGGACACATGTGTTATTGCGATCGCTATTGAGGGTGTGGCTTAGGGACTCTATAGCGCCACCTAGCGTGTTAGCCGTTTTGGGTTGACATTTACATTCACAAAAATGAATCAAATTTCATGAGCTTGTGTGTTATTACTGCCGCTAGTGAAAAACAGCTCTGGCCTAGGGTGTGGCTTAGGGACTCTATAGCGCCACCTAGCGCGTTGTCTGTTGTGGTTGACACATACATTCAAGAAAATTGACCAAATTTGGTGGCCATGTGTGTTGCTCATGCACATGCCCACCAACACGCCTCATGTTGCTTTGTTAGATTCCGAAATGTCACAGGTCTCCGCACCGCAGGTGCTCGGGCCCGCCATCGCCGCTTGCGGCTATATTCATGTTATTGCTTTTATTTAGCAGGCATTTTTATCCAAAGTTACTTACACACACCAATTGCAGGGATAGTTCTCAAGGTTGCATGTCTCGTCCTTGGAACCCACAAAGCCCAAACCTACTACATGCTGGCTTGTATAAACTGCCAGGACGCATATGGTCACGGGCGGATCTAACCAGCAACCGAATAAAGGAGACATCAGTTAACTTCATCTATACTGGCTGAGGGCCTGGCATAACAGTGTTGTTATAGATAAATAGACAAACAAATGATATGAGTTCACACTGTACCTCCACTGTACCACCACAAGAGCTGCAAAACTAAAATATTTATTTTCTTCTTCATACAAACTAAGTTGTACAACTCAGGTCACTCTCTAAGCCTGGAAGGGTGACATCTCCCCAGGGCACTTTAATGAAGTGGTAGGGTGAAGGGAAGACTATTGGGACAGGGCCTAAGTTCCTAACTCAGGTCACTCTCTAAGCCTGGAAGTGTGACATCTCCCCAGTGCTGGAATGTTCAATATACGGAAAAGTTGAAAACATTACGGAGACAAAAACACTATTATAGTTCACAGAGGGCTATTGCAGTAACCTAATGTTACTTTAGCTTACAGTATGTGACATTTGTAATTTGTCAAAAAAGAATGACTAACATGTAATGTTGAAATGTAATGTAATAATGTAAATGTAATGTGATGTAGTGGTATAATAAACCCATTTGGATGTTGTGTACACAGTGAGAGACAAATCACAGCAAGCATAATATAATATATTTGCTTGTGTTATTTTTTAAGCTGGGTCATTCCGTGTCAAATCAGACAAAATCCAGGAAAATGGTTGCAGCACCGACTCGGATTTTCTTCAAAGATATTCAAATGGCCTTTGAGAACTTCACAGCCACCAACTAATGAAAGGCCTATTTTAGATTAATGGTTAAAACATAATTTCAAGTACATAATTCGGTGTATTTGGCATCCTTTTCAATTTCAAGGTATTAGGAATTTCTGCTTCTTTTTGAATACGAGAAGTAAAATATAGCCTTTTCATTCCATTCAAATAGCTACCAGAGTTAATGCCTTGTCAAAGTAGCAAAATGCTACTGTTTCGCCAGAGGGGGGTGCCAAACTTAACTTTTTTTTTATTGTAAATGTTTATTCTGGTGTTACCAAAACACCTGTAACTACATGCATTTATTCTGTGAACAGGGCTTAGATGCAATATTAGAACTTTACACACTACATGTCCATATTCTTTTCTATTTCCACATAGATTGCCATGATCCTACTACCTACCCCACATAGCATTTCAGTTACATGACAATGACACAAACAATTAACTGCCGTATCTGAAGAGGAAATAATGACTGATACCAAGTGAAAAACATAAACAGGTTTTTTTAATACCCTAAATATCACACTTAATGCACGTTTTTTCAAAATCTAGGGCCCTTTCGAGAGTCAAGAGACATTTAGTACAGACTTAAAATTGTTTACGCATGCTTATTATGAGTTGATCTTCCACCCTAGAAAATTTGGGGAGGCTAGGGAACATATTTGTCAAGATATTAATGCCCAGACATGGCATGTGTTTTTCAAGCTGTAAAAATGAAAGAATTTCAAGGTCTAAAAAAGATATGAAGACAGATGATTTGCACAGAAATATTTCACAGGCCTTGGTTTTAGGACCCATTGATGATATACACAAAGTTTGAACAAAATCTGAGATGGTGCAGCATCAACCTTATCTGATTTGACACGGAATGACCCAGCTATCACTTCCTCCAGTTTATCATGACCATAAGGGCATACTGTATCTGTTTGTCATCTCATCCTTCAGTTCATCAGCACAATCCAGGCATCTGTACAGTCCAAGCACAGACTCAAGCAATCTTAGAGCTGATACAACAACTGACTTCCTTCATTATTTTGTTTTTTGAATAAGCCAAAATTGCATGTTCGATTGATTCAACCAGTGGAATCACCCCCCAAAACAGAAAGAAGAGAAATCCATCCCCTGGGAACAAAAGTGATGGATATCGAGCAGCGCCATCATATTCAGATCCAAGTGTAATAGGCCTACAGTGTGCTACACAACTTTCTTTATGTAGCATACCTTTCCATCTTACAAAGGACAGTGTGCTGACCTTGTGAGTACTAAGGGCGTGTTCCGATTACAAGGGTCCTATACGCTGAATTCCATACTCCCTGTTTTCATCTGGGTTTGTCTGTTTGTTAGCAAGATAACTCAAAAAGTATGGATGGATTTCGATGAATCGATTACATTTTGGAAGTGATCCGTGTCACCGTCTGGATTCAGGAGGCGGTTATCTTTTTCGCTTGGCGGTGTATGGCATGGTATGGCTACGTGGTGGCGATCTGAACAGTTTAAAGGAAGAACAGGCGGAGGTCTGCGCTCTCTGAGTGCTTTTAGTTATAACTAGAAAAGCATTTCCTGAAGGAAATACCAGTGCATGGAAAGTCATTGCAAGGATTATGCTAGGGTACTTAAAGTGATTACTAAGGTGTTGCTAGGCTAAATAAAGTGGTTAATATTCAATAAAAAGTGGTTACTAGGATGGTTGCTAGGGAAATCACGTTGGTTGCTAGGGAAATCAAGTCGGTTGCTAAGGCGGTTGCCAGGGTGTAATTATGGAAGTGGTTGCTAGGTTGTTACTAAGTAATTATAGTGGTTGCTTTGCTCTAAAAAGTGTTATTTTAAATAGTTTTATAAAGTTATTGAAATTGGGAGAAATAGAGAGAGTGATAGAGAAAGTGAGAGGAAGTGAAGAAAAAGAAGTGAAAGAAAGTGGGGATGACAAGTGAGCTATCCAGTTCAATGGAGAGACACACAGAGAAGAAGTTCCATTGAAGTTGCTGAAGTCAGTGAGAGAACACTGGCAAAGTTGATTCCATTCTATTTCTTTAAAAGCTAATTATGATGTCACAAAGCCAATGTTAAGTCTATGGCAAAATTAAGTTTAGTTTTTATCTAATATCTCAAAAAGTAAAAGTTGTAGAAATATGAAAAGTAATAGACTGAAAATTTGATGCAAGAGCTACGTGACAAAGTTTGAACCAAGTTCCTAAGATAAGCGGTTAGAGTCAAATTAGGGCCTGGAAGAATAATAATAAAAATAAAAATAAAAAGAAAAAACGAAGGAATATCAATACAGTGCATTTCCATGTACTGTAATTATGTTTCCCATTGTAATCATAACATTTGAAATGTTTTTTGCATGGATATGCGCTGGTGCACTTTCCTGTGGATGAGAGAAGCAGGGTGAGTTGTGCACCCGTCGATATCACTGTTGATTAATGCGCTCTTAAAATAATAGCCTATAATAACCAATTCACCATGAATTTCTGAACAGGTTTCCCTTGGTCAGAAGCACAATGTGTTTTAAGTAATGTATGTTAATTTTAAGATAATGAGACCAGGTCGTTAATTGCCACACCCCTTGGTGCGTTGCTCTAAAAGAAAAACTCGAATATATGATAAGCTAGTGTGCGATGTGATGATTATACTTTCCACCAGATTTTGCACCACAGAAATCGGGCCCCTCTGTGTCTCTTTCCATCACCAGACACCTTCCATCCAACGTTCTCTCCATTAATCTTCTTCAAATCATTCACCCACCATTAAACGATCTCATCCATTAAATGAATGCCTATCAACATCCATTTAACTTTATGTCTGTCAAAATCCATTAAATGATCCACATTCCCTTTTAAACTATCAGTATAAACAAACTCATCATCTTAGCATTTGTTACCTATTAGTTAAAGGTTTGTTCATCTTCATCATAGTCATTTGCATCTCTGTGTTTCCTATGTGGCGCTCGCCCTCATGTGGTTAGTAGAGGAACTACATTGATTCTGGCACTGAAAACCCAATGTTGTTACTGGAATAATTATTATAGGGCTGATTTTGTTTGTGGTGAGAAATTATGCCCGTAGACATGTAGACAACTTATATGGCCAACATATAAATGTACTAAATTACGGTGGTAATAGTAATAATAATAATTCAAAATACATTCACTACGTTTTAATAAAGGATTGAAGCGATAAACAATTAAGCCTAAATAGTAGGCTATGTAGGCCTTAGATTGTTGAAGGCCTATTATTAGATTGTATGTTGTTGTCATATGAAACGTAGGCCTATTAAGCGTATGCCACAGTAAATGTTAGGCCATCATTCATTGTTTAAATTGTGAGAGTTAGGATATAGTGCTCCCCCCTCCCTCCCTCCCCCCAAGATATTGATTTTCCCATTATAAGGACACCCATGATCGTAACCAGTGGCATTTATTATTGTATTGGCTTTGCCAGGCTCTGGAGAATAATTATATGTCTACCTATGACTATTATTAGGCCATCTTCGTATTTATGCTAACAGTTGTATTTTAATATATTTTTCCATGGCCTGTGGAATAGGCGTTTCTTGCTCGGTGACGTCACAGGACCAGGGATGTCATGGCGTCGCTGGAGCACAGACCGAAGCTGCAATCTTGCTAAAAGCAGTCGTCGATGTGTAACTCAAAATGGAGAAAAATGCAAACCTTCACCGGGATGTAGGGGGAAGCTCTTTGTGCACGACTCTGCCCGGTGAGACGGGCGACATAACGGCCGTCGGAGGGGTGAAAGGAAACATAGATGCCTGCAAAAAGAAAGACCCGTCGCTCAGTACTTTGGTTAGTAGTAACGTTAGTTCCAACGCCAGTAGTACTACAATTGTTAGCCATGCTAACGCCATCTCGACCACAGAGAAATCAGATATCGTGTCAGAAATGACCGACTCGCGTTCGCTTCAGGACGGGAACGCACAGCCGAG
>NC_085014.1:2802117-2804617 GCF_963854185.1 Sardina pilchardus
CTCTCCCGTCCTCCTCTCCATCTCTCCTGCTCCCTCTTTCCTTCCCCTCTGCATTTAGTCTCTCTCATTCTCTCTTTTTCTCATTCGCTCTTACTCCCTTTTTCATTTTCTCTTTTATTTCTGTCTCTTTCTCAATCTTTCCCTCTTTATCTCTCTCTCCCTCTCTATTTCTCCTTCTCACTCTCTACCTCTATCCCTTTCTCTCTCTCTCTCTCTCTCCCTCTCCATCTTTCTCTGGTGTAGGCTACCTGCTGTCTGCTCTAGACTCTCTAAAGGGGTTGTCTGGGAAATTGAGTTTTATTTCACACACAGAGGAACACAGGGGCACTTCAGAGAATGAGTCTGTGAAACATATTAAATGTCAAGCTACACACAGACACACACACACACTCACACACACACACAGATAGACACACACACACACACACACACACACACACACACACACACACACACACACACACACACACACACACACACACACAGACATAGAGAGGGAGAGGCTTCCTAATGAGGCAGTAAATGACATGGCTACAGAGATGGAGAAAGGAAACACACAAGAGAAAATGAAGCATGTAACTACAGAGGAGAGAATTTATGAAAGGGAGGTGGGGAGTGAGAGAGAGAGAGAGAGAGATTGGGAGTGAGAGAGAGGGAGTAGGGGAGGGAGAGAGAGAGAGAGGTGGGGAGGTAGAGAGAAGGAGTAGGGGAGTGAATTTCTTATTATCCAATATTATTTATTATTCTTTTGCATTAGTATCAGTTAGTATTTTTTTCTGTCTTTTATTTATTTATTTATTTTCCCTTTATTACTCAATATTACAGTATGTATTATTCTTTGACTATTATAACCTGATTGATGCTTTGGCAATATTGTATTTACATTCATGCCAATAAAGCTTTTTGAATTTGAATTTGAATTTGAGTGAGAGAGAGGCAGGTGGCGAGTGAGAGAGAGAGGGAAGCTGCTTTAATACTAAACAAAGAGATGCTGCTTCTGAATCTCACTGTTCACACACACACACTACTCCAGGAGAGGAGAGCATGTCCCCGTGTCATGTCTGTAGTGAGATCAGCTGGGTCTGCTCAATACACAGGCACAGGCATGTTAACTACAGGACTGATTGGACGAGGACGTGGTCAGTTTACGTCTTCACTGTGTTCAGTTGTGTTAAGGGTCCAAGCAGGCTAACTACAGGACTGATTGGACGAGGACGTGGTCAGTTTACGTCTTCATTGTGTTCAGTTGTGCTGAGGGTCCTGCTGGCGGACCTGCTGTGATGGTGATGTAACTCCTCAGCTGATGGTGGAGTGGAAATGGAGGAGGGGGCCATGTGACCCATATATTATGACCACACACACACACACACACACACACACACACACACATTCTCACGTACTCGTACATATATATGCACACAAACGCATACACTCCTCGAAGTGTATGTTGGCCACAAGTCTCCATGTGCATTTATCTGTGTGTCTGTTTTTCTCTCTCTCGCTCACACACGCACACACACACACACACACACACACACACACACACACACACACACACACACACACTCCTCGATGTATACATTGGCCACAAATCTTCTGTCTCTTTTTCACACACACACACACACACACACACACACACACACACACACACACACACACGTACTCTCTCTCTCTGTTTCTTTCTCTCCTGGTGTGTGTCTCGTCCATGAACTGCAGGCAGTTTCGGCTGGGGTGTTTCTCCTTCCCTGGTGACACATTCTCCACAGAGAACTAATGACAGCACCAGAGTGTGTCCCCATGTGGGCTTGCCAACACACAAACACACACAATACACAGAAACACACACACACACACACACACACACACACACACACATAGAATCACACATACACATCCTAGCATTCACACAAAGACATACGTTGCACACAGACACACAAACATACACACCGTTTTGCACACACACACACACACACACACACACACACACACACACACACACACACACGCTTCCGCTGGCAGTCAGAAGCAGCGTGGCGGGAGGCAGCTGACAGACAGACAGGCAGTCTTTGTTTGTGAGAACCAGTGGTCCTGATAGTGTGTGTGTGTGTGCGCGTGTGTGTGTGTGTGTGTCTGTCTGTGTCTGTGTGTAGCAGAAGGGAGAGATAAAATGAGGTTTTATGTGCAAGAGTGAGATACAGGGAGTATGCATTAGACATGCAGCAGATTGTGTGTGCGTGTGCGTGTGCGTGTGCGTGTGCGTGTGCGTGTGCGTGTGCGTGTGCGTGTGCGTGTGCGTGTGCGTGTGCGTGTGCGTGTGTGTGTGTGTGTGTGTGTGTGTGTGCACGTGTGCGCGTGCCTGTGTGCGTGCGTGTGTGGTGTTCAAACTCTCCTCTTCCTAAAGCTGGAATGCCTTGTAATGTGTGCATCACATCTGTTTGTTATACGTCATAAACCACATGAGTGTGTTTTGGGTATTTAAAGGCCTCTGTTGATATAGAGC